>NC_052323.1:31061523-31067967 GCF_016432855.1 Salvelinus namaycush | reverse complement strand
CCTGGTGCGTGCGTGCGCGTGCGTGTGTGTGTGTGTGTTTACAGTGTTGGTTGGTGTGTAGGTGTGCTGCGTGTGTGTGTGTGTGTTTTAGAACACCATGGGAATTTTTGACCTAGAAATAGAACGTGTGTGGGAGATGATTCTCCTTTTGAAGAGCCACACAACAACATCTCACCTCCATCACAGCATTTTGCACAGTTGATGAAATCTTCATCTGAGAGTTGTGTCAGTGGAACGAGGGGGGGGGGGGGGCATTTAGGTTATCACTTAGATATTTTAGAATTACTGGTGAACGCTGAATAATGCACTATTCAGAGGAATACGGCTAATTCATTTAGGGGAGAGGTTGGGGAGAAGGGATGGAGATGGAAGGGAGATGGGGGAATGCAGGAGAGAGAAGGGGAATGACGGGAGAGAGAAGGGGAATGGCAGGAGAGAGAAGGGGAATGGCAGGAGAGAGAAGGGGAATGACAGGAGAGAAGGTTGAAGAATGGCAGAGAGAGAAGGGGAGGAATGACAGGAGAGAGAAGGGGTAAGGACAGGAGAGAGAAGGGGAATGGCAAGAGAGATAAGGGGAATGACAGGAGAGAGAAGGGGAATGACAGGAGAGAGAAGGGGAATGACAGGAGAGAGAGGGGGAATGACAGGAGAGAGAGAGGGGGAATGACAGGAGAGAGAAGGGGAATGACAGGAGAGAGAAGGGGAATGGCAGGAGAGAGAAGGGGAATGGCAAGAGAGAGAAGGGGAATGACAGGAGAGAGAAGGGGAATGACAGGAGAGAGAAGGGGAATGGCAGGAGAGAGACAGGGAATGACAGGAGAGAGAAGGGGAATGACGGGAGAGAGAAGGGGAATGACAGGAGAGATAAGGGGAATGGCAGGAGAGAGAAGGGGAATGACGGGAGAGAGAAGGGGAATGACAGGAGAGAGTAGGGGAATGACAGGAGAGAGTAGGGGAAGGACAGGAGAGAGAAGGGGAATGACAGGAGAGAGAAGGGGAATGACAGGAGAGAGAAGGGGAATGACAGGAGAGAGAAGGGGAATGACAGGAGAGAGAATGACAGGAGAGAGAAGGGGAATGACAGGAGAGAGAAGGGGAATGACAGGAGAGAGAATGACAGGAGAGAGAATGACAGGAGAGAGCAGGGAATGAGAGGCGAGAGAAGGGGAAATGGACAGGAGAGGAGAATGGACAGGGAGAGAGAATGACAGGAGAGGAGAGAGAGGTGAGAGAGAGGAGAGAGAGAGAGAGGAAGTTAGAGAGGAGGAGAGAGAGAGAGAGAGAGAGAGAGAGAGAGAGAGAGAGAGAGAGAGAGATAGAAAATGAAGCTGTTCACTCTTACTTCCCAGAAGGTCCCTACTGGGATCCTGGGAAGAGTGGCATCAGCTGTGGGCAGGATGGAGGGATGGAGGGAGAGAGAAAGAGAGAGAGAGAGAGCAGAATGGTTAAGGTGGGCAGAACAGCACCAGTCCAGGCTCTAGACACAACAACACTGTCCAGGCAGGCAGGAAGACAGGCAGGCAGGCAGGCAGGCAGGCAGGCAGGCAGGCAGGCAGGCAGGCAGCAGGCCTAGGGCCAGAAGCCACTGGTCAACATCGTCAATACACACACACACACACACACACACACACACACACACGCACACACACAAGTCAACACCACTGATGTTACACAATGAACTCAGCGGTGGTTGAGTCATCATGAGATGCCATGGCTGGATGAGTTTGGGGGGTATTCAAGCAAACCAAATACAAAACAATGTGATTCTGGCTGTTTGTCACAAGTATTGTGTCAACAGCCCCCACTGCTGCCCCACAACTGCAAACACACACACACACACACACACACACACACACACACACACACACACACACACACACACACACACACACACACATTTTGCAGAGAGAGGTTGAGTCCTCACACAAACACATAGACACTTGTTTAACCAGCCTGGAATGCTGTCAGATGACTGGTATTTAACCCAAAACCTTTCAGATTAACTGTATTTTTCTCATGTCTATCTCTCTCACCCTCTCTCACCCTCCCTCACCCTCTCTCACCCTTTCTCACCCTCTCTCACCCTCTCTCACCCTCTCTCACCCTCTCCCTCTGACGTGGCTGGTGTCTGTGTAATGATATACACTGTCAGGTTTAAAGCGATACACACCTGGCTTATCAACACAACATGTAGAACATAGTTCATAGAATGATCTCCATATAATCATCAATAGTTTGAGCCATTATCTCAGAGAGACTTCAGCTAGCTGGCTAATTTGATGGTGGCTGAAGAATAAAGAAATAGACAGCTATGGACGTTCAGGTAGGCAGTACGGCCTTCTTCTCACTCAATAAAAAGTGCAATAATGTGCTTCTGGAAATGAGTGTGTCTTGTGGATGAATACATTCATGACTAGTAGTTTGACTATCAACAGCCAGAAGGATAATGGTCATGTCTGGTAGTTTGACTATCCAGAAGGATAATGGTCATGACTAGGGGTTTAACTATCCAGAAAGATAATGGTCATAGCTAGCAGTATGACTATCCAGAAGGATAATGGTCATGACTAGTAGTATGACTATCCAGAAGGATAATGGTCATGATTAGTAGTATGACTATCCAGAAGGATACTGGTCATGATTAGTAGTATGACTATCCAGAAGGATAATGGTCATGATTAGTAGTATGACTATCTAGAAGGATAATGGTCATGATTAGTAGTTTGACTATCCAGAGGGATAATGGTCATGTCTGGTGGTTGACTATCCAGAGCTAGAAGGATAATGGTCATGACTAGTGGTTTAACTATCCAGAAGGATAATGGTCATGATTCGTAGTTTGACTATCCAGAAGGATAATGGTCATAACTAGTAGTTTGACTATCTAGAAAGATAATGTCATAACTAGTAGTTTGACTATCTAGAAGGATAATGGTCATGTCTGGTAGTTTGACTATCCAGAAGGATAATGGTCATGGCTGGTGGTTGACTATCCAGAGCTAGAAGGATAATGGTCATGACTAGTGGTTTAACTATCCAGAAGGATAATGGTCATGTCTAAAAGTTTGACTATCCAGAAGGATAATGGTCATGATTAGTAGTATGACTATCCAGAAGGATAATGGTCATGACTAGTTGTTTGACTATCCAGAAGGATAATGGTCATGACTAGTTGTTTGACTATCCAGAAGGATAATGGTCATGATTAGTAGTATGACTATTCAGAGTCTAATAAATGGAGTGCTGCCTGACAGAAAAAGTACTCAGGACTCCCTCTTCGTCTTCTGTTGTCTCATAACCAGACTGTATAATAGGAGAGATATTAATATAATAATATAATAACCAGACTGTATAGTAGGAGAGATATTAATATAATAACCTAACTGTATAGTAGGAGAAATATTAATATATTAATGTAATAACCAGACTGTATAGTAGGAGAGATATTAATATAATAACTAGACTGTATAATAGGAGAGATATTAATATAATAACCAGACTGTATAATAGGAGAGATATTATATAATAACTAGACTGTATAATAGGAGAGATATATATATTATATAATAACTAGACTGTATAGTAGAGAGATATTATATATAACTAGACTGTATAGTAGGAGAGATATTAATATAATAATAATAACAGACTGTATATAGGAGGATATTAATATAATAATAGACTGTATAGTAGGAGAGATATTAATATATAACCAGACTGTATAATAGGAGAGATATTAATATAATAAACTAGACTGTATATAGGAGAGATATTAATATAATAACTAGACTGTATAGTAGGAGAGTATTAATATAATAACTAGACTGATAATAGGAGAGATATTAATATAATAACTAGACTGTATAAGTAGGAGATAATATTAATATACATAAACTAGACTGTATAGTAGGAGAGATATTATATAATAACTAGATGTATAATAGGAGAGATATTAATATATTAATATAATAACTAGACTGTATAATAGGAGAGATATTAATATATTAATATAATAACTAGACTGTATAATAGGAGAGATATTAATATATTAATATAATAACTAGACTGTATAATAGGAGAGATATTAATATATTAATATAATAACTAGACTGTATAATAGGATAGATATTAATATATTAATATAATAACTAGACTGTATAATAGGAGAGATATTAATATAATAACTAGACTGTATAATAGGAGAGATATTAATATATTAATATAATAAACTAGACTGTATAATAGGAGAGATATTATATATTAATATATAACTAGACTGTATAATAGGAGAGATATTAAATATTTAATATAATAACTAGACTGTATATAGGAGAGATATTAATATATTAAATAATAACTAGAATGTATAATAGGATAGATAAATATATAATATAATAACAGACTGTATAATAGGAGAGATATTAATATAATTAACTAGACTGTATAATAGGAGAGATTTAATATAATAACAGACTGTATAGTAGGAGAGATATTATATAATAACTAGACTGTATAATAGGAGAGATATTAATATAATAACTAGACTGTATAGTAGGAGAGATATTAATATAATAACCAGACTGTATAGTAGGAGAGATATTAATATAATAACAGACTGTTAATAGGAGAGATATTAATATTAATATATAACCAGACTGTATAATAGGAGGATATTAATATAATAACTAGAATGTATAGTAGGAGAGATATTAATATAATAAACTAGATGCATAAGTAGGAGAGATATTAATATAATAACTAGACTGATATAAAGGAGAGATTTAATATTAATATAATAACAGACTGTATAATAGGAAAGATATTAATATAATAACAGACTGTATAATAGGAGAGATATTAATATAATAAAGACTGTATAAAGGAGAGATATATTAATATAATAACCAGACGTGATAATAGGAGGAGTATTAAGATATTAATATAATAACTAGAATGTAATAGGAGAGATATTATATATTAATATAATAACCAGACTGTATAATAGGAGGATATTAAGATATTAATAATAATAAACTAGACTGTATAGTAGGGAGATATTAATTAATAACTAGACTGTAATAGGAGAAATATTAATACAATAACCAGACTGTATAATGAGAGAGATTTTAATATATCAATAATAACAGACTGTATAATAGGAGAGATTTTAATATATAATATAATAACAGACTGATAGTAGGAGAGATATTAAATAATAACTAGACTGTAAATAGGAGAGATATTAATATAATAACCAGACTGTATAGTAGGAGAGATATTAATATAATAACCAGACTGTATAGTAGGAGAGATATTAATATAATAATATAATAACCAGACTGTATAGTAGGAGAGATATTAATATAATAACCAGACTGTATAGTAGGAGAGATATTAATATATTAATATAATAACCAGACTGTATAGTAGGAGAGATATTAATATAATAACCAGACTGTATAGTAGGAGAGATATTAATATAATAACTAGACTGTATAATAGGAGAGATATTAATATAAAACTAGACTGTATAATAGGAGAGATATTAATAAATAACCAGACTGTATAGTAGGAGAGATATTAATATAATAACTAGACTGTATAATAGGAGAGATATTAATATAAAACTAGACTGTATAGTAGGAGAGATTAATATAATAACTAGACTGTATAGTAGGAGAGATATTAATATATAAACTAGACTGTATAATAGAGAGATATTAATATAATAACTAGACTGTATAATAGGAGAGTATTATATTAATAACAGGCTGTATAGTAGAGAGTATTAATATAATAACCAGACTGTAAATAGGAGAGATATTAATATAATAACTAGGACTGTATAGTAGGAGAGATATTAATATAATAACTAGACTGTATAGTAGGAGAGATATAATATAATAACTAGACTGTATAATAGGAGAGATATTAATATATTAAATAATAACCAGACTGTATAATAGGAAATATATTAATATAATAACCAGACTGTATAATAGGAGAGATATTAATATAATAACTAGACTGTATAATAGGAGAGATATTAATATATTAATATAATAACCAGACTGTATAATAGGAGAGATATTAAGATATTAATATAATAACTAGACTGTATAATAGGAGAGATATTAATATAATAACAGACTGTATAATAGGAGAGAATTAGATATTAATATAATAACTAGAATTGATAAGTTAAGGGAGAGATTAATATAATAACCAGACTGTATAATAGGAGAGATATTAAGATATAATAGAAGATAACTAGACTGTATAGTAGGAGAGATATTAATATAATAACTAGACTGTATAGTAGGAGAGATATTAATATAATAACTAGACTGTATAGTAGGAGAGATATTAATATATTAATATAATAACCAGACTGTATAATAGGAGAGATATTAATATAATAACTAGACTGTATAATAGGAGAGA
>NC_052323.1:30851523-31059023 GCF_016432855.1 Salvelinus namaycush | reverse complement strand
AACGGGGTGTGTCACGTTTAGACCGCCACCCTGGATGGAGAGACCAACCTCAAACAGAGACAGGTCGTCCCAGGACTCTACACACAGGTGAGGATTAATGACATTAAAGTCCCTGTTTTGAAAATTTAAGTTCTCACCGTTTCGTTATGAAAGGCCTCACCGTTTAATTATGAAAGGCCTCACCGTTTTATTATGAAAGGCCTCACTGTTTTATTATGAAAGGCCTCACTGTTTTATTATGAAAGGCCTCACTGTTTTATTATGAAAGGCCTCACTGTTTTATTATGAAAGGCCTCACTGTTTTATTATGAAAGGCCTCACTGTTTTATTATGAAAGGCCTCACTGTTTCATTATGAAAGGCCTCACCATTTTATTATGAAAGGCCTCACTGTTTCATTATGAAAGGCCTCACTGTTTTATTATGAAAGGCCTCACTGTTTCATTATGAAAGGCCTCACCGTTTTATTATGAAAGGCCTCACTGTTTAATTATGAAAGGCCTCACCGTTTTATTATGAAAGGCCTCACTGTTTTATTATGAAAGGCCTCACCGTTTTATTATGAAAGGCCTCACTGTTTCATTATGAAAGGCCTCACTGTTTTATTATGAAAGGCCTCACTGTTTAATTATGAAAGGCCTCACTGTTTCATTATGAAAGGCCTCACCGTTTTATTATGAAAGGCCTCACTGTTTTATTATGAAAGGCCTCACTGTTTCATTATGAAAGGCCTCACCATTTTGACAACCAACATTCTTTGAAATAATGTGTCTTTGTATTCATGAGTTATAATGAAAGCTTCTGGAATTACAGGTTTGTTTTAATGGATTCTGGAACCATCGAAACACATTCCAGTTCTGGGAACCTGTCCTTCCTGCCTTCTTCCTAATCAGTTTGAATGTGTGTATTTTTCTTTTCAGGGTTTTCCCTTTAAGCCGCAACACTTCAACAGCACAGTAGTCGTTGAAAAACCCAACGACAACCTCAATCATTTCAAAGGTTACATGTGAGTATCAGTAACAACAACAACAGCAACAACATCAACAACAACATCAACAACACAATTATACTGTATCCAAAGAGTCCAACCAAACCAGTCATGTTGTGTATGAATGAAGCCAAGCTAAATGGATGAACTTCTCTTTACTGTATCTCTCCTGATGCTCTAAAAATAAACATGACTTTACGGCTCTAGCAGCTTCTCATCGACGTTCTTAGAGCCCCATAGCTTTTATAGCAGCTCCTATGTCCACTCTCCAGTCCAGTTAGGCCATAAAGGGAGAGAATTCATTATAGGGTGCGTCTAAAATGGCATCCTATTCCCTATGTAGTGCACTACTTTTGGACACACTACAGTGTCCTACATTTGGACGCACTACTTTTGGGTGCCATTTAGGACTCACCCATGGAGAATATATAGGGGGTAATGAATACCTAATGAGACGTGAGTGTAAAAGAATGGTCCCTACTCTGGGTCTCTCTGCAGAGAGACGGCTGATAACAGGAAGTTGGGCTTTGGGATTGACAGTCTGCTGCTGAGAGGGTGTACCGTCAGAAACACAGACCATGCAGCTGGGTTCGTGGTGTACACAGGTGATTATGACCTCTGACCTCTACTGTTACATCTTTACGTTCCTGGTTAAGTTATTACATTTATGAAGTTCTTTAATTCCAGCAATAGGAACATTTGAGTCTTTAAATTGGAACGCCAGAAAAGACAACTGACTAAACACTTACCTGCTTACGACCACGTAGCGGCTCACTAGCGGCCCGCCGCTGGCCAAGTTGGCACGGCTACAACATTTTGCTCATCTCTTGTTTCAGGCCGTGAGACCAAGTCCATATGCTAAATAACTACAGAACCAGATACAAACGCAGCAAACTGGAACGCAAGATGAACATGGACGTGCTCTTCTGTGTCATTGTACTCTTCATGCCTTATAGGAGCGCTTGGTAAGTTGAACCTACAGTTCACCCCAAATCCAGTACCATACAATCATGGTAACACAATATTTGAAGGATACACACCTACATAAAGACCTGATGATAATATATTTGTAAACCATACCAAGCCGTATAGGAGAACTAGGTAAAATTCACCTACCCTACATTAATTACCATACAATTACTACCTCATATTGTACTAATATACCTTCCCTATCAACATATAGGTTTACGTACTGATATAGCCAAGACAACTGCATCTTCTAGCAATGCACTGTATAAAGAAGTTAAGTCCCAAATGGTACCTTATTCCCTACATAGTGCACTACTTTTGACCAGAGCCCCATAGGCCCTGGCTAAAAATAGTGGACTAAGTAGGGAATGGGGTGCCATTTGGGACACACAACAGATCCCAGGGTTAATAACTAGTTAACTAGACACTGGGCCTGATAGGACAGCTCAAAAAGCTTCTGCTCTTTTCTGTCCATATTAACACACGGATGGGTGGAAGAGGCAAGGCAGGCAAGGAGCAAGGAAGGAGGGCGTGGTCAATACATTCACTAGCCAAGGTTCATGTTCTCATCCACCTTTATAGGAAGACATTTTAACATTGATCAGGACCAGGTCGTAAGGTTAACATTCTAATCCATTGACCTTTATACACGCTGTCCCCACCGGCGAACCCTTTTTGGTTCCTGGTAGAACCCTTTTTGGTTCCAGTTAGAACTAATTTGGTGTCCATGTAGAACCTCTTTGCGTGAAGGGTTTTACATGGAACTCGAAAGGGTTCTTCTACCTGGAACCAAAAAGGGTTCTTCAAAAGGGTTCTCCTATGGCAAGGTTCAAGATTGCATTTTTTTTCTAAGAGTCTAAAACTTAATGTAAACATTGATCAGGTCCAGCTCCCAAGATTAATGTTGTAATCCATGGACCTTTATAGGAAGACATTTAAACATCAGTCATTGGCCGGCCATCAGTATATAGAGTGAACAGAAGAAGAGGGGAAAGGAGGGAGGAAAATGACAGAAACAGCCCCTGTTCTGAGTCGGGGGAGTGTGATTAATCCAGCTGTCCTTACCCTCCTTTTTCTTTCATACCCTCCTCTCCTCTCATCCTGTTTTTACAATCCAATCCTCTCCTCCTTACTCTCCTCTCATCCTGTTCAAACCCTCCTCTCCTCCTGTTCTTACCCTCCTCTCCTCCTGTTCTTACCCTCTTCTCCTCTCCTCCTTTTATTGCCCTCCTCTCCTCTCTTCCTGTTATTGCCCTCCTCTCCTCCTGTTCTTACCATCTTCTCCTCCTGTTCTTACCCTCTTCTCCTCTCCTCCTGTTCTTACCCTCCTCTCCTCCTGTTCTTACCCTCTTCTCCTCTCCTCCTGTTCTTACCCTCTTCTCCTCTCCTCCTATTCTTACCCTCCTCTCATCCTGTTCTTACCCTCCTCTCATCCTGTTCTTACCCTCCTCTCCTACTGTTCTTATCCTCCTCTCCTCTCCTACTGTTCTTACCCTCCTCTCCTCCTATACTCACCCTCTTCTCCTCCTGTTCTTACCCTCTTCTCCTCTCATCGTGTTATTACCCTCTTCTCCTCCTGTTCTTACCCTCTTCTCCTCTCATCGTGTTCTTACCTTCCTCTCCTCTCTTCCTGTTATTACCCTCCTCTCCTCCTGTTCTTACCCTCCTCTCATCTCATCCTGTTCAAACCCTCCTCTCCTCCTGTTCTTACCCTCCTCTCCTACTGTTCTTACCCTCCTCTCCTCCTATACTCACCCTCTTCTCCTCCTGTTCTTACCCTCTTCTCCTCCTGTTCTTACCCTCTTCTCCTCCTGTTCTTACCCTCTTCTCCTCTCATCCTGTTCTTACCCTCTTCTCCTACTGTTCTTACCCTCCTCTCCTCCTATACTCACCCTCTTCTCCTCCTGTTCTTACCCTCTTCTCCTCTCATCCTGTTCTTACCCTCTTCTCCTGTTCTTACCCTCTTCTCCTCTCCTCCTGTTCTTACCCTCCTCTCCTCTCCTCCTGTTCTTACCCTCTTCTCCTCCTGTTCTTACCCTCCTCTCCTCTTGTCCTTTCTCACCTCCTTTTACTCCATTCCTTGTCCTTCCTCTTCTACTTCCTTTCACTCCGTTCTCTCACCCCTTCTGGGACAGATTCAGTACGTCTTCTCGGACAAGACTGGTACCCTCACAGAGAACAAGATGGTGTTCAGAAGACGCACCGTCATGGGAACCGAGTATGCACACAACGAGAATGGTAAAGAAACAATGGGAATTGTAAAGAAACGATGGGAACTGCAAATAAACAATGGGAACTGTAAACAAACAATGGGAACTGTAAACAAACAATGGGAACTGCAGTGGTGTAAAAGTATTACAATCTCATACTTGAGTAAAAGTAAAGATACCTTAATAGAAAATGACTCAAGTAAAAGTGAAAGTCCCCCAGTAAAATATTACTTGAGTAAAAGTCTAAAAGTATTTGGTTTTAAATATACTTAAGGATCAAAAGTAAATGTATGAATAAGTATAAATTCCTTATATTAGGCAAACCAGACGGCACAATTTTTAAAAACGTTTTTATCTACGGACAGCCAGGATCACACTCCAACACTCAGACATCATTTACAAATGAAGCATTTGTGTTTAGTGAGTCTGCCAGATCAGGGGCAATAGGGATGACCAGGGATGTTCTCTTGAGAAGTGTGTGAATTGGACCATTTTCTGACCTGCTAAGCATTCAAAATGTAACGAGTAGATTTGGGTGTCAGGGTAAATGTATGGAGTAAAAAGTACATATTTTTATTTAAAAATGTAGTGGAGTGAAAGTATAAGTTGTCAAAAATATAAATACTAAAGTTAAGTACAGATACCCACAAAAACAGCTTAAGTAGTACTTTAAAGTATTTTTTACTTAGGTACATTACACCACTGGGGAAGTGTAAACAAACAACTGGAAGCGTAAAGAAACAATGGGAACCGTAAAGAAACAATGGGAACTGTAAAGAAACAACTGCAAGCGTAATGAAACAATGGGAACTGTAAAGAAACAATGTGAACTGTAAAGAAACAATGGGAACTGTAAAGAAATAACTGGAAGCGTAAAGAAACAATGGGAACTGTAAAGAAACAATGTGAACTGTAAAGAAACAATGGGAACCGTAAAGAAATAATGGGAACTGTAAAGAAACAATGGGAACTGTAAAGAAACAATGGGAACTGTAAAGAAACAATGTGAACTGTAAAGAAACAACTGGAAGCGTAATGAAACAATGGGAACTGTAAAGAAACAATGTGAACTGTAAAGAAACAACTGGAACCGTAAAGAAACAATGGGAACCGTAAAGAAACAATGTGAACTGTAAAGAAACAATGGGAACCGTAAACAAACAATGGGAACCGTAAACAAACAATGGGAACTGTAAACAAACAATGGGAACTGTAAAGAAACAATGGGAACTGTAAAGAAACAATGGGAACTGTAAAGAAACAATGGGAACTGTAAAGAAACAATGGGAACTGTAAAGAAACAATGTGAACTGTAAAGAAACAATGGGAACCGTAAAGAAACAATGGGAACCGTAAAGAAACAATGGGAACCGTAAAGAAACAATGGGAACTGTAAACAAACAATGGGAACTGTAAACAAACAATGGGAACTGTAAAGAAACAATGGGAACTGTAAAGAAACAATGGGAACTGTAAAGAAACAATGGGAACTGTAAAGAAACAATGGGAACTGTAAAGAAACAATGGGAACTGTAAAGAAACAATGGAAACTGTAAACAAACAATGGGAACTGTAAAGAAACAATGGGAACTGTAAAGAAACAATGGGAACTGTAAAGAAACAATGGGAACTGTAAAGAAACAATGGGAACTGTAAAGAAACAATGGGAACCGTAAAGAAACAATGGGAACCGTAAAGAAACAATGGGAACCGTAAAGAAACAATGGGAACCGTAAAGAAACAATGGGAACCGTAAACAAACAATGGGAACCGTAAACAAACAATGGGAACTGTAAAGAAACAATGGGAACTGTAAAGAAACAATGGGAACTGTAAAGAAACAATGGGAACTGTAAAGAAACAATGGGAACTGTAAAGAAACAATGGAAACTGTAAAGAAACAATGGGAACTGTAAAGAAACAATGGGAACTGTAAAGAAACAATGGGAACTGTAAAGAAACAATGGGAACTGTAAAGAAACAATGGGAACTGAAACCAGTTGAACATGCCCTGCTGTTCAAATAGCATCCGAGGACCTATCTACCCAGTTGGGACTATAAAGACATTGGTTGATTGTGATCGTCAAGGTCACTGGATGTAATTTGAGCTCTTCCACTAGTTGTCTACTTAGTTGTTTTTTTAGGTATTTTAATGTGACTTGCTTCAGCATTGATGTTTGTTGGTGGTCCAGTCTTTGATGGTATAAACAAATTAAGGAGTGTGCCTTTACGCATCCTCATCACAAGTTCCACAAACCCCCCGCTGGCTTACCAACTTTAACCCTGGTTTCAACCATCTGGACTACAGTTTAGCAGGAACTGCTATGGGAATCTACCTCTCTCTTGTTATCAACCCAATGTTTCCTTATATCTCTCAGAACATTCAAATGTTTTTGAAGACTAAACAGAATATTGTGGGGCTCTGGCCTTGAGCTAGGCCCCTGAAATGCTGATGCAGTTTTAATTAGGGGTTCTAGAACCAGTAATGATGAAAAGTGACCCTTTCTAGTTTCATCTGGTTCTGTAGTCTACTGAGTGTAATCTGCTCCAGGATCTGTGTATGCTGTCTAGCCAACTCCTATGATCATTAAACATCAACAGGAGTTGGCTCTACAGTACAAACAGACATGGGCCCAGCTTATACTAACTGAGTGAGTACAGTAAATATGTTTTGGCTCTCCTCTGCAGACGTCCGTCTGGCTGTCCTTGGGGAGGCTGATGACACAGAGGAAGAGGTCCTCTTCCACCAGAGACCACTCCCCTTGAGGACAGGATGGACCCTGGAAGACAACCATGACCATGACCCAGAAGTAATACAATGTTGCCATGGCGCCCAGCGACCTCACAGGAACAAGGAAGGAAGTGCCCAGGGGGAAGTAGCATTCAGCAGTCCACTGGTGAGATTATAGCTTTATGATAACAATAACAACAACAACAATAGAACAATGTATTTGTTAGGCTGAGTACCCAATGTATCCATACCGCTCAAGCAAGAAAGTTTTGAATGGTAAAATGCTTAAAATAACTTGACCTAAAACACAGCATATAATGTTTTTATGACTCTGTGGTCAGTGGGTGTGTGGGTGGGTGTGTCCCTTTGCCGTATCTGAGGTTGCACATATGGTCATGCTGAGCAACATAACGCCATAGGCTACTGATATCACATCAACATTACATCACATCAACATCAACATTACATCACATCAACATTACATCACATCAACATCACATCAACATCATATCAACATCACATCAACATCATATCACATCAACATCAACATCACATCAACATCACATCAACATCATATCAACATCACACTACATCACATCAACATCACATCAACATTACATCACATCAACATTACATCACATCACATCAACATCACATCAACATCATATCAACATCACATCAACATCAACATCACATCAACATCACATCAACATCATATCAACATCACACTACATCACATCAACATCACATCAACATCACATCAACATTACATCACATCAACATTACATCACATCACATCAACATCACATCAACATCATATCAACATCACATCACATCAACATCAACATCACATCAACATCACATCAACATCATATCAACATCACACTACATCACATCAACATCACATCAACATTACATCAACAGTACATCACATCAACATCAACATCAACATCACATCAACATCACATCAACATCACATCAACATCACACAACATCACATCAACATCACATCACATCAACATCACACTACATCACATCAACATCACATCAACATCACACTACATCACATCAACATCAACATCACATCAACATCACATCAACATCACATCACATCAACATCAACATCACATCAACATCACATCAACATCACATTCACATCAACATCACATCAACATTACATCAACATTACATCAACATCACATCAACATCACATCAACATCACACTACATCACATCAACATCAACATCACATTACATCACATCAACATCAACATCACATCAACATCACATCAACATCACACTACATCACATCAACATCACATCAACATCATATCAACATCACATCACATCACATCAACATCAACATCACACTACATCACACTACATCACATCAACATCACATTAACATCACATTAACATCACATCAACATCACACTACATCACATCACATCAACATCAACATCACACTACATCACACTACATCACATCAACATCAACATCACATCACATCAACATCACATCAACATCACATCAACATCACACTACATCACATCAACATCACATCAACATCATATCAACATCACACTACATCACATCAACATCAACATCACATCAACATCACATCAACATCACATCAACATCACACTACATCACATCAACATCACATCAACATCACACTACATCACACTACATCACATCAACATCACATCAACATCACATCAACATCACACTACATCACATCAACATCACATTACATCACATCAACATCACATCAACATCACATTACATCATAATCACATTAACATCAACATCACATCAACATCACATCAACATCACATCAACATCACATCAACATCACATTACATCATATCAACATCACACTACATCACATCACATCAACATCAACATCACACTACATCACACTACATCACATCAACATCAACATCACACTACATCACATCAACATCACATCAACATCACATCAACATCATATCAACATCACATCACATCAACATCAACATCACATAAACATCACATCAACATCATATCAACATCACACTACATCACATCAACATCACATCAACATTACATCAACATTACATCACATCAACATCAACATCACATCAACATCACATCAACATCACATCAACATCACACTACATCACATCAACATCACATCACATCAACATCACACTACATCACATCAACATCACATCAACATCACACTACATCACATCAACATCAACATCACATCAACATCACATCAACATCACATCACATCAACATCACATCAACATCACATCAACATCACATCAACATTACATCAACATCACATCAACATCACATCAACATCACATCAACATCACACTACATCACATCAACATCAACATCACATTACATCACATCAACATCAACATCACATCAACATCACACTACATCACATCAACATCACATCAACATCATATCAACATCACATCAACATCACACTACATCACATCAACATCACATCAACATCATATCAACATCACACTACATCACATCACATCAACATCACACTACATCACACTACATCACATCAACATCACATCAACATCACATCAACATCACACTACATCACATCAACATCAACATCACATCAACATCACATCAACATCACATCAACATCACACTACATCACATCAACATCACATCAACATCATATCAACATCACACTACATCACATCACATCAACATCAACATCACATCAAAATCACATCAACATCACACTACATCACATCAACATCACATCAACATCACACTACATCACACTACATCACACTACATCACATCAACATCACATCAACATCACATCAACATCACATCAACATCACACTACATCACATCAACATCACATTACATCACATCAACATCACATCAACATCACATTACATCATAATCACATTAACATCAACATCACATCAACATCACATCAACATCACATCAACATCACATTACATCATATCAACATCACACTACATCACATCACATCAACATCAACATCACACTACATCACACTACATCACATCAACATCACACTACATCACATCAACATCACATCAACATCACATCAACATCAACATCACATCAACATCACATCAACATCACACTACATCACATCACATCAACATCACATCAACATCACATCAACATCAACATCAACATCACATTACATCACATCAACATCACATCAACATCACATCAACATCAACATCACATCAACATCACATCAACATCACATCAACATCACATCAACATCACACTACATCAACATCACATCAACATCACATCACATCAACATCACATTACATCACATCAACATCACATCAACATCACATCAACATCATATCAACATCACATCAACATCACATTACATCACATCAACATCAACATCACATCAACATCACATCAACATCAACATCACATCAACATCACATTACATCACATCAACATCACATTACATCACATCAACATCACATCACATCACATCAACATCAACATCAACATCACATCAACATCACACTACATCACATCAACATCACATCAACATCACACTACATCACATCAACATCACATCACATCAACATCACATCAACATCATATCAACATCACATCAACATCACATCAACATCACATCAACATCACATCAACATCACATCAACATCACATCAACATCACATCACATCAACATCAACATCACATTACATCACATCAACATCACATCACATCACATCACATTAACATCAACATCAACATCACATCAACATCACATTAACATCACACTACATCACATCAACATCAACATCACATTACATCACATCAACATCAACATCACATCAACATCACACTACATCACATCAACATCACATCAACATCATATCAACATCACATCAACATCACACTACATCACATCAACATCACATCAACATCATATCAACATCACACTACATCACATCACATCAACATCAACATCACACTACATCACATCAACATCACATCACATCAACATCAACATCACACTACATCACACTACATCACATCAACATCACACTACATCACATCAACATCACATCAACATCACATCAACATCAACATCACATCAACATCACATCAACATCACACTACATCACATCACATCAACATCACATCAACATCACATCAACATCAACATCAACATCACATTACATCACATCAACATCACATCAACATCACATCAACATCAACATCACATCAACATCACATCAACATCACATCAACATCACATCAACATCACACTACATCAACATCACATCAACATCACATCACATCAACATCACATTACATCACATCAACATCACATCAACATCACATCAACATCATATCAACATCACATCAACATCACATTACATCACATCAACATCAACATCACATCAACATCACATCAACATCAACATCACATCAACATCACATTACATCACATCAACATCACATTACATCACATCAACATCACATCACATCACATTAACATCAACATCAACATCACATCAACATCACACTACATCACATCAACATCACATCAACATCACACTACATCACATCAACATCACATCACATCAACATCACATCAACATCATATCAACATCACATCAACATCACATCAACATCACATCAACATCACATCAACATCACATCAACATCACATCAACATCACATCAACATCAACATCAACATCACATCAACATCACATCAACATCACATCACATCACATCACATCAACATCAACATCAACATCACATCAACATCACATTAACATCACACTACATCACATCAACATCAACATCACATTACATCACATCAACATCAACATCACATCAACATCACACTACATCACATCAACATCACATCAACATCATATCAACATCACATCAACATCACACTACATCACATCAACATCACATCAACATCATATCAACATCACACTACATCACATCACATCAACATCAACATCACACTACATCACATCAACATCACATCAACATCACATCAACATCACATCAACATCACACTACATCACATCACATCAACATCAACATCACACTACATCACACTACATCACATCAACATCAACATCACATCAACATCACATCAACATCACATCAACATCACACTACATCACATCAACATCACATCAACATCATATCAACATCACACTACATCACACGACATCACACTACATCACATCAACATCACATCAACATCACATCAACATCACATCAACATCACATCAACATCACACTACATCACATCAACATCACATCAACATCACATCAACATCACATCAACATCACACTACATCACATCAACATCACATTACATCACATCAACATCACATCAACATCACATTACATCATAATCACATTAACATCAACATCACATCAACATCACATCAACATCACATCAACATCACATTACATCATATCAACATCACACTACATCACATCAACATCAACATCACACTACATCACATCAACATCACATCAACATCACATCAACATCAACATCACATCAACATCACATCAACATCAACATCAACATCACATTACATCACATCAACATCACATCAACATCACATCAACATCACATCAACATCAACATCAACATCACATCAACATCACATCAACATCACATCAACATCACACTACATCACATTAACATCAACATCACATCAACATCACATCACATCAACATCACATCACATCAACATCACATTACATCACATCAACATCACATCAACATCATATCAACATCACATCAACATCACATTACATCACATCAACATCAACATCACATTACATCACATCAACATCACATTACATCACATCAACATCACATCACATCACATCACATTAACATCAACATCAACATCACATCAACATCACATTAACATCACACTACATCACATCAACATCACATCAACATCACATCAACATCACATCAACATCATATCAACATCAACATCACATCAACATCAACATCACATCAACATCACATTACATCACATCAACATCACATTACATCACATCAACATCACATCACATCACATCACATTAACATCAACATCAACATCACATCAACATCACATTAACATCACACTACATCACACTACATCACATCAACATCACATCAACATCACACTACATCACATCAACATCACATCAACATCACACTACATCACATCACATTAACATCAACATCACATTACATCACATCACATTAACACCAACATCACATTACATCAACATCACATCAACATCACATCACATCAACATCACACTACATCACATCAACATCACATCAACATCACATTACATCACATTACATCACATCAACATCACATCAACATCACATCAACATCACATTACATCACATCAACATCAACATCACATCAACATCACATCAACATCATATCAACATCACATCAACATCACATCAACATCACATCAACATCACATCAACATCATATCAACATCATATCAACATCACATCACATCAACATCACATCAACATCATATCAACATCACATCAACATCACATCAACATCCCATCAACATCACATTACATCACATTGCCAATAAACATGTGCCAGATTAGTCATGCATCCCAAATGGCACTTTGTTCCCAATCTACAGTACTACTTTAGACCAGGACCCGTAGGGAATAGGGTGTGATTTGGGAAACAGGTATACAGTATTCATTGTCATCCAGATATACAGCAGTAGGTAGCAGCAGTAGATAGCAGCAGTAGGTAGCAGCAGTAGATAACAGCAGTAGGTAGCAGCAGTAGATAACAGCAGTAGGTAGCAGCAGTAGATAGCAGCAGTAGGTAGCAGCAGTAGGTAGCAGCAGTAGGTAGCAGCAGTAGGTAGCAGCAGTAGGTGAACAGCGGTAGGTAGCAGCAGTAGGTAGCAGCGGTAGGTAGCAGCAGTAGGTAGCAGCAGTAGGTAGCAGCGGTAGGTAGCAGCAGTAGGTGAACAGCGGTAGGTAGCAGCAGTAGGTAGCAGCGGTAGATAGCAGCAGTAGGTAGCAGCGGTAGGTAGCAGCGGTAGGTAGCAGCGGTAGGTAGCAGCGGTAGGTAGCAGCGGTAGGTAGCAGCTGTAGGTAGCAGCGGTAGGTAGCAGCGGTAGGTAGCAGCGGTAGATAGCAGCAGTAGGTAGCAGCAGTAGGTAGCAGCGGTAGGTAGCAGCGGTAGGTAGCAGCAGTAGGTAGCAGCAGTAGGTAGCAGTAGAAGATAGCAGCAGCAGATAGCAATACATAGCAGCAGTAGGTAGCAGCAGTAGGTAGCAGTAGTAGATAGCAGCAGCAGATAGCAGTACATAGCAGCAGTAGGTAGCAGCGGTAGGTAGCAGTAGTAGATAGCAGCAGCAGATAGCAGTACATAGCAGCAGTTGATAGCAGTCAGTACTGTAGCAGCTGTAGATTGCAGTAGATAGCAGCAGTAGATAGCAGTAGTAGATTGCAGCAGTAGGTAGCAGCAAACATATTTCCACTTTGACATTGTGGGTGTAGTAACAAAAAAAGTGAGACAAAAAAATACTCAATTGAATCAATTTTAAATTCAGGCTGTAACTCAACAACATTTGGAAAAACCTTTCTGAAGGCGCTGTACTCCACAGCCCTTACGGCATGAATACTTTTATAACCAACCTCGTCCCATAGAGGTACAGCAGAACAGTATGGTGTTTCATTCTGTCCCCCTGTCCGTTCTGTGTACAGGAAACAGAGGTGGTGCCGGACAGAAAGCTACTTCAGTGTGTTCTGAGGGGTGGTGGTGACGGGACTGGTGGCAGAGGGATACGCCACTGCCAGGAAACAGAGCTCTACCTTGACTTCTTCCTGGCTCTCGCTGTCTGCAACACGGTGGTGGTTTCCACGGCAACGCAGGCTCAGGCGCAAAGACGGAGAGTGAGTCGTGCTCTGTACCAAGTGTTCCGTTCCTCTCCTCCGTTCTTTTCTCTTCACTGTGACCCTGACTTGGTGTAGGAGAGAGGGAGATGGGATGCAGAGGAGGGAAGGAGGAGAAGCGAGGAGGAAGAGTGGAGGAAGAGGGGGAGGAAAGGAGGGTGAGAGGGAGATGGTTTTGTGACCTTAACTTCTAAGACCGCAGGTTATATATCAATATTTGATCTTGATCATAATATTAAACCTTCCTAAATTAAAGGCTGCCTTCGCGATAGATCCTGATAGATCCTGATGCAAATTTATCAGAACATAATTTCTAGGAAGTACATTTTACTTATAGGATATCTGTAGGGTAGAGTTCTGCCCTGCAGTCCAGATATCTGGCAGTAAGGCTATAGTACTGCCCTGCAGTCCAGATATCTGGCAGTAGGGCTATAGTACTGCCCTGCAGTCCATATATCTGGCAGTAGGGCTATAGTACTGCCCTGCAGTCCAGATATCTGGCAGTAGGGCTATAGTACTGCCCTGCAGTCCAGATATCTGGCAGTAGGGCTATAGTACTGCCCTGCAGTCCAGATATCTGGCAGTAGGGCTATAGTACTGCCCTGCAGTCCAGATATCTGGCAGTAAGGCTATAGTACTGCCCTGCAGTCCAGATATCTGGCAGTAAGGCTATAGTACTGCCCTGCAGTCCAGATATCTGGTAGTAGGAACAGTGAGGTACGCAGTGAAGAGAAATCCAATTTATGTATTTCAGCAGAGCCATCAATTAAATTAGTCTGCCTCTTTATCTATCTGCTTCTCAGATTTATCTTCAATTATATACGTGCTCTGTCCTCGCTGGAAACGCTGTTGGCCAAAACGTTCTCCTTCTCTCTCATCAGTGGTCAGTGTTAATTTACCTAATTGCTCTTTGAGGCTCCAGACAAAATGTCTAGGTCCCTTTTTACTAAATTAACCACACACACACACACACACACACACACACACACACACACACACACACACACACACACACACACACACACACACACACACACACACACACACACACACACACACACACACACACACACACACACACACACAGACATTTGGCATGGCACGGCATGGGGAGATACGTCAGGGTCGCCCTCATTAATTTGATTACCCAGAGTTCCTGATTGTGTCTGGGAAGTACGGGAGAGGCCGGCGGGGCTGTCCCATGAACTCAGGATGGGAAGGTCAAAACAGTCATTCCTATTGGGCATGCCCCTTGTGGTGCAATGACAGGCAGACCGGAGTTGTTGATTGGATGATCAGTTTCCTCATGGTCTTCCTCAGTGGTTTTCCTCAGTGGTAGAAAAAGGTGCCAATTTTCATACTTGAGTAAAAGTAAAGATACACTAATAGAAAATGACTCAAGTAAAAGTGAAAGTCACCCAGTAAAATACTACTTGAGTAAATGTCTGTAAAAATGTAGTTGCTAAAATATACTTAAGTGTCAAAAGTAAAAGAATGAATAATAAAAAAATCCTATATTTGAATATTTGAATAAATTCATATATTTGAATATGTGTGCAGGTGTCTGTGACTGCATCCTTATTTGCGTTGCCTGGTCCTAAATAAATCCAACATCACTGTAACCTCCGTGGACGTGTGTTCGTCCCCCAGGGGGCACGGGTATAGAGGACCGTCTGCAGGACAGTGTTCCTGACACCATCATGGCCCTGAGAGAGGCAGGGATCCAGGTGTGGGTTCTGACAGGGGACAAGCCCGAGACGGCCGTCAACATCGCCTACGCCTGCAGGCTGGAGGGAGATCTAGTTATCAACATGAGCACCAACAACAAGGTAGGGAACCACACACACACACACACACACACACACACACACATACACATACACATACACATACACATACACATACACATACACATACACACACACACACACACACACACACACACACACACACACACACACACACACACACACACACACACACACACATACACACACACACACACACACACACACACACACACACACACACACACACACACACACACACACACACACACACACACACACACACATACACACACAGAGACAAGGTAGGGACGGATGGACAGTGATGGATTGATTTGGATGAGCTCTGCAGTTCAGTTCACATCCCTGGGGGACACGACATTTACTCTAGTTAAAGTCCGGCATTTCCTTAGAAATTACATGGTCTGTTGTTGCGCTTCTGTTTCTGTGAGATTCATTGAAACAAGCACCTTCGTGGCACAGCTTCTTCCTACTGCTGTCTTGGTATTAGAGTAACAGGTTCGAAGTGTAATGAGTTTTGTATTTTGTTTTGTATTTTGTATATGTACAGTATTCCATCTATCCAGCAGCCCAGACTACACTGTACAGTATTCCATCTATCCAGCAGCCCGGACTGCACTGTAGAGTATTTCATCTATCCAGCAGCCCAGACTGCACTGTACAGTATTCCATCTATCCAGCAGCCCGGACTGCACTGTAAAGTATTTCATTCATCCAGCAGCCCAGACTGCACTGTAGAGTATTCCATCTATCCAGCAGCCCAGACTGCACTGTACAGTATTCCATCTATCCAAAAGCCCAGACTGCACTGTAAAGTATTTCATTCATCCAGCAGCCCAGACTGCACTGTACAGTATTCCATCTATCCAGCAGCCCAGACTGCACTGTAAAGTATTCCATCTATCCAGCAGCCCAGACTGCACTGTAAAGTATTTCATTTATCCAAAAGCCCAGACTGCACTGTAAAGTATTTCATTTATCCAGCAGCCCAGACTGCACTGTAAAGTATTTCATTCATCCAGCAGCCCAGACTGCACTGTAAAGTATTTCATTTATCCAGCAGCCCAGACTGCACTGTACAGTATTCCATCTATCCAGCAGCCCAGACTGCACTGTACAGTATTCCATCTATCCAGCAGCCCGGACTGCACTGTACAGTATTCCATCTATCCAGCAGCCCAGACTGCACTGTAAAGTATTTCATTTATCCAGCAGCCCAGACTGCACTGTAAAGTATTTCATTTATCCAGCAGCCCAGACTGCACTGTAAAGTATTCCATCTATCCAGCAGCCCAGACTACACTGTACAGTATTCTATCTATCCAGCAGCCCACACTGCACTGTACAGTATTCTATATGTCCAGCAGCCCAGACTGCACTGTACATTATTCTATATGTCCAGCAGCCCAGACTGCACTGTACCGTATTCTATCTATCCAGCAGCCCAGACTGCACTGTACATTATTCTATATGTCCAGCAGCCCAGACTGCACTGTACCGTATTCCCCTGTGGATCAGGATGTACAGTATTACGTTTGTTAGTAATCATTCCACTTAGCCATCTCCCCTCTTCTCTCCTGTTTTCTTTAAAGCACTGAGTGGAGCAGACAGTTAGCTGCAGACAGTTAGCTGCAGACAGTCTGGCATGTCTCTCTCTCTCTCTTGCACTTTTTGTCTCTCTCTACCTTTTTGTCTTCCTCCCTCCCAAGCCCTGATTTAATTGGCCGAAGCTTTTAAACCACATTGATATTTCATCAAAAGGTCAAATCTTCACATTTCCATCTAAGAGACAGAGTCAAAAATGCAATGTTGGATGTTAGTCTGTGCTCCTCTGTGGTCATTAAAGATCTCCTGGCCCTTTGGAGGAGAGAGAGGAGAGAGAGAGAGGAGAGAGAGAGAGAGGAGAGAGAGAGAGGAGAGAGGAGAGAGAGAGAGGAGAGAGAGAGAGAGGAGAGAGAGAGAGGAGAGAGAGAGAGAGGAGAGAGAGGGAGAGAGAGCGAGAGGAGAGAGAGCGAGAGGAGAGAGAGCGAGAGGAGAGAGAGCGAGAGGAGAGAGAGAGAGAGGCAAGAGAGAGAGGAGAGAGAGAGGAGAGAGAGAGAGGAGAGAGAGAGAGGAGAGAGAGAGAGAGGGGGAAGGAGAGAGAGAGGAGAGAGAGAGGGGGGGAGGAGAGAGAGAAAGAGAGAGAGAGGAGAGAGAGAGACAGGAGAGAGAGGAGAGAGAGAGAGGAGAGAGAGAGAGGAGAGAGAGGAGAGAGAGAGAGGAGAGAGAGGAGAGAGAGAGAGATGGAGGAAGTGGAGCTCTTCATAACATCCTGTCTATCTAATCATCCCTCTGCTTCAAATAGACTGAGCTGAAATTACTCATCAGCGCTCAACTCTGTGTGTGTGCGCGTGCGCGTGCGCGTGAGTGGAGACATTCTGTCTCTACAAGTGCTGCCATGCCACTCTCAGGTGGGGCAACATATTGATGATGGATGGGAGGAATTACCCCTAGAACAATATTAAACCTGATTACAGGAGGAATTACCCCTTGAACAATATTAAACCTGATTACAGGAGGAATTACCCCTTGAACAATATTAAACCTGCTTACAGGAGGAATTACCCCTAGAACAATATTAAACCTGCTTACAGGAGGAATTACCCCTAGAACAATATTAAACCTGCTTACAGGAGGATTAACCCCTAGAACAATATTAAACCTGCTTACAGGAGGATTAACCCCTAGAACAATATTAAACCTGCTTACAGGAGGATTAACCCCTAGAACAATATTAAACCTGCTTACAGGAGGAATTACCCCTAGAACAATATTAAACCTGCTTACAGGAGGAATTACCCCTAGAACAATATTAAACCTGCTTACAGGAGGAATTACCCCTAGAACAATATTAAACCTGCTTACAGGAGGATTAACCCCTAGAACAATATTAAACCTGCTTACAGGAGGAATTACCCCCTAGAACAATATTAAACCTGCTTACAGATCTAATCAAAGGTGTAATACACCAATGCAGGTCCAAGGCATGATCACAGTTATCATATTCAACCCTCGTAGGAAATAAACAGCCCTTTTTTATGAACAGACTGGGGAGTAGCATATGTTTTGTAATGAACAATCTAAACCACCGTAATACAGAGTAATACAAGGACTAACCGATTTCCAGAAATCGTATTACACCCCTGCCATATCTAACATAGTTCAGTGTGGGCAGAATATCAACTCAATATCTTCACCACGTCTGCGTTCTCAAGGCCAGTAGAAGACTCTTCAGTCACTATAAACAGGTTCCTCCAGTCATTCACAGCCAGAGATGACAAATGTTTTGGAAGCACACCGTCCTTGTAATTGATGCTGGTCTGAGGTCACAAACCACACGGCACTGTGACTTGACTTCTCCCCTCTCTGACATTAATAACAAATGATGTGACACAACTGCTTAGAACTCCACCCTAATCGACAACAACAGAGAAACTTCTATGGCTGCATGTAATTCCTAAACATTTCAAAAAGGTGTCCCCTCCCCTTTGGGAGTCAACAAGGGTATAAGGAAGGGAGTAACTTTCTGAAATTAATTGCAGCCTACAAATAACAGCAAACCTACAAATAACAGCCAACCTACAAATAGCAGCCAACAAATAACAGCCAACCTACAAATAGCAGCCAACAAATAACAGCCAGCCTACAAATACAGCCAACAAATAACAGCCAACCTACAAATAACAGTCAACCTACAAATAGCAGCCAACAAATAACAGCCAGCCTACAAATACAGCCAACAAATAACAGCCAACCTACAAAAATAACAGCCAACCTAAAAATAGCAGCCAACAAATAACAGCCAGCCTACAAATACAGCCAACAAATAACAGCCAGCCTACAAATACAGCCAACAAATAACAGCCAACCTACAAATAACAGCCAACAAATAACAGCCAACTGTATAATGTGTTTTCCAGGCAATGTGTGCGTCCACCCTGGACTGTACTCTTGAAGAGGTGAGGCAGTATGGAGGTCCAGGGGACCACAGCCCCTCCATCGGCCTGGTGATTGATGGGCATACCCTGGGCATGGCTCTGGAGTCAGACCTGGTGGAGCGGTTTGTGGAGCTAGCTCGGCGCTGTCGCTCTGTGCTATGCTGCAGGGTCACGCCTTTACAGAAGAGCACCGTGGTTAAGGTGGTTAGGGAGAGACTGAAGGTCATGACCCCGGCTATAGGTAAGAGATCCCCAGGATGGATCCATGAGAAGTCAAGATAAGAACGTGTAATGTATTGTAAACTAAAACAGTTATGTGACCAAATGTTCCCCTTGAATGGTTTAGGTTTAGGAAGGGAATGTCTGTAGATATCCCCTTTAGTGTCTATAGTTTTGCGGTTTTAAAGTCAATCTAAGTGTAGCTGATCCTTTCTGTCTATCACCACTGGATTACTTCAGGAGACGGTGCGAATGACGTGAACATGATCCAAGCAGCTGATGTCGGCATCAGTATATCGGGACAGGAGGGCATGCAGGTTTGTGTCAGGGCTTTTTCTCTGAAGATTCTCTGACATAGCCTGGTCCCAGATCTGTTTGTGCTGTCTTGACAATGACCATATGATTTGACAAGACAGCACAAACACAACTGGGACCAGGATATGAAAGATTTTGATTCTCTGTCATTCTTAACTCAACCAAACACATATTGAAGGAGCTGTGTGTGTTTAATTTGATGTAGGTTTTATTTGGATACATTCTAGTCCTCATTTGGACTAATCTTCCAAGAGTCCTTAACAAATTTTAACATTTTATTTAAAAATACAATCATGTTTTTCTGTTTATCTTCTGTCTCCAGGCTGTCATGGCCAGTGACTTCTCCATCTCCTGTTTTAAACACATGAAGAAGCTTCTCCTGGTCCACGGTCACTGGTGTTACAGCAGACTGGCTAACATGGCCATCTACTTTTTCTACAAGAATGTGGTGGGCATTTCACCCCGTCCATCCACCACCAATGCATAACACCAATCTAAACACTCGTGTTGATAGGCACCTCGTGTTGATAGGCGCCGTACAATCTCTTCCAAGTCAGATATTCTTCTTCTTATTGGTTCAAGGTCCAGTAAGGACTTTGTGCCATTTCTAATCTGTCCCCCAGACCTATGTCAACTTCCACTTCTGGTACCAGTTCTACTGTGGTTTCTCTGGCATGGCCCTGATCCAAACCCTAACCCTTAACCCTAACCCTTAACTCTATGTTCTATCCCCAGATCTATGTGAACATCCTCTTCTGGTACCAGTTCTACTGTGGTTTCTCTGGCATGGCCCTGATCCAAACCCTAACCCTTAACTCTATGTTCTATCCCCAGATCTATGTGAACATCCTCTTCTGGTACCAGTTCTACTGTGGTTTCTCGGGGACGTCCATGATTGACATCTGGCTGATAATCTTCTTCAACCTCTTCTTCACCTCCGCCCCGCCCATCATGTTCGGAGTGATGGACAGGAACTTTGCCACGGAGACGCTGCTGGGCCTCCCAGAGCTGTACAGGAGTGGCCAAGGGTCAGAGGTCAGTGTTTAAGGGGTTAGGGGTCAGAGGTCAGGGTGTCACAACTCATTTCTATTGGTGAGAAGATGCTTGCTGTGTCGATATTTGTGTCGGTGGTGAGACCCCAATGTGTAATATCTGTAAATAGATGAGTACTTTATTGCGTATCTCTTAAATGTGTGTCTCTGATTTCAGGGATATAATCACTTTACATTTTGGATCGCCATGCTGGACGCCTTCTATCAAAGTCTGGTTTGCTTCTTCATTCCATTTTGGGTAAGAATGACACTTGAAGAACTGTACAGTCACCTCTGATAGCTAGTATAATATGTCAATTTCAGTGGACAATAACGTTTTCAAAACGTTTTCAAATATAATGAGTTAATGGTCACTTTTCCAGACCTACCATGGATCAGACATAGACATCTACACGTTTGGAACTCCTATTAACACCGTGTCTTTATTCACAATCCTTCTGCATCTGGCCATAGAGATCAACACCTGGGTGAGTCACATCTGGTTTTAGTGAGCGAGCAACATCTCTCAGTTATGGTCAAAATACTGTTTAATACACTCTATCTAACTTTTCATTCAGAACCCCATTCATATCTGTTATATCTATTCATACCCATTCATATCTGTTATATCTCTTCATAACCACCCATACCTGTTATATCTATTCATAACCATACATTCATATCTGTTATAGCTGTTCATAACCATTCATATCTGTTATGTATATTCATAACCATGAATATCTGTTATATCTGTTCATAACCATCAATTCATATCTGTTATATCTACTCATAGCCATCCATATCTGTTATGTCTATTCATAACCATCAATTCATATCTGTTATATCTATTCATAGCCATCCATATCTGTTATGTCTATTCATAACCATCAATTCATATCTGTTATATCTATTCATAACCATCCATACCTGCTATGTCTATTCATAACCATCCATATCTGTTATGTCTATTCATAACCATCCATTAATATCTGTTATATCTATTCATAACCATCCATTAATATCTGTTATATCTATTCATAACCGTTCATATTTGTTTGTTGATCTTGTCTTGTTTACTTCTCTACCCATGTGTTATTGATAATCTATTAACCCATGTGTTATTGATAATCTATTAACCCATGTGTTATTGATCATGTATTAACCCATGTGTTATTGATAATGTATTAACCCATGTGTTATTGATAATGTATTAACCCATGTGTTATTGATAATGTATTAATCCATGTGTTATTGATAATGTATTAACGCATGTGTTATTGATAATGTATTAACGCATGTGTTATTGATAATCTATTAACCCATGTGTTATTGATAATCTATTAACGCATGTGTTATTGATAATCTATTAACCCATGTGTTATTGATAATCTATTAACCCATGTGTTATTGATAATCTATTAACCCATGTGTTATTACTATAGTTTACTTTACTGACTTTATTGTCCCCACGGGGAAATTTTGTACACGTTTAAAGTGGCGTTTAAATACAAAACAAATTGACAATACAACTTTCAAAGCAGTTACATACCAACACAAAGAGACTAGACTGCTGGTTTTACTGGGTGGATAGGAACATTAGACTGCTGGTTTTACTGGGTGGATAGGAACATTAGCCCGCTGGTTTTACTGGGTGGATAGGAACATTAGCCTGCTGATTTTACTGGGTGGATAGGAACATTAGACTGCTGGTTTTACTGGGTGGATAGGAACATTAGCCCGCTGGTTTAACTGGGTCTATAGGAACATTAGCCCGCTGGTTTTACTGGGTGGATAGGAACATTAGACTGCTGGTTTAACTGGGTCTATAGGAACATTAGCCTGCTGGTTTTACTGGGTGGATAGGAACATTAGCCTGCTGGTTTTACTGGGTGGATAGGAACATTAGCCTGCTGGTTTTACTGGGTGGATAGGAACATTAGCCCATTGGTTTAACTGGGTCTATAGGAACATTAGACTGCTGGTTTTACTGGGTGGATAGGAACATTAGACTGCTGGTCTTACTGAGTTGATAGGAACATTATACTGCTGGTCTTACTGGGTGGATAGGAACATTAGCGTGCTGGTCTTACTGAGTCAATAGGAACATTAGCCTGCTGGCCTTACTGGGTTGATAGGAACATTAGCCTGCTGGTTTTACTGGGTGGATAGAAACATTAGCCTGCTGGTTTTACTGGGTGGATAGGAACATTAGCCCTAGCTATTTAGGAGGGATATCACACCTGGCACAAATGATTGTCTAGTTGTGTTTTTCCTGCAGAGGGGGGCCCTATACCTGCGCCCAAGGGGAGTAGGACAAAGTCCAGGTACAGGGGGTGGCTTGGGACTAAAATTATTTTGTGAACCTTGCGGAGGGCCCTGACCTGCACAAGGCACTGGCCTGTCAGTATGACTCCAAGTACCTTGCTTGCTGTGGTGATAATCCTTCTCAGCATATTTCTCTGGCTGACAGTGGCATTGCAAAACCAACAAACAATACAAAAAGTTAAAATACTCTCAATTAAATATTTGTAAAACACAGTCAGTATAGTACAGTCTACAGTACATTAAAAGATCCCAGCTTTTTGAGAAAGTACAGTCTCTGTTGACTCTTATGTAGATCAGGTCTGTACATTTACTCCACTGAAGCTTATTGTCCAAGAGGACACCCAGATATTTGTGTTATTGATAATGTATTAACCCATGTGTTATTGATAATGTATTAACCCATGTGTTATTGATAATGTATTAACCCATGTGTTAGTGATAATTTATTAACCCATGTGTTATTGATAATGTATTAACGCATGTGTTATTGATAATGTATTAACTCATGTGTTATTGATAATATATTAACCCATGTGTTATTGATAATATATTAACCCATGTGTTATTGATAATGTATTAACCCATGTGTTATTGATAATGTATTAACCCATGTGTTATTGATAATGTATTAACCCATGTGTTATTGATCATGTATTAACCCATGTGTTATTGATAATGTATTAACGCATGTGTTATTGATAATGTATTAACCCATGTGTTATTGATAATATATTAACCCATGTGTTATTGATAATATATTAACCCATGTGTTATTGATAATGTATTAACGCATGTGTTATTGATAATGTATTAACCCATGTGTTATTGATAATGTATTAACCCACGTGTTATTGATAATGTATTAACCCATGTGTTATTGATCATGTATTAACCCATGTGTTATTGATAATGTATTAACCCATGTGTTATTGATAATGTATTAACCCATGTGTTATTGATAATGTATTAACCCACGTGTTATTGATAATGTATTAACCCATGTGCTATTGATCATGTATTAACCCATGTGTTATTGATAATGTATTAACCCACGTGTTATTGATAATGTATTAACCCACGTGTTATTGATAATGTATTAACCCACGTGTTATTGATAATGTATTAACCCATGTGTTATTGATCATGTATTAACCCATGTGTTATTGATCATGTATTAACCCATGTGTTATTGATAATGTATTAACCCACGTGTTATTGATAATGTATTAACCCACGTGTTATTGATAATGTATTAACCAATGTGTTATTGATCATGTATTAACCCATGTGTTTTTGATAATGTATTAACCCATGTGCTATTGATAATCTATTAACCCATGTGTTATTGATATTGTATTAACCCATGTGTTATTGATAATGTAATAACCCCTATGTTATTGTCTTATTGCTGCTCTAGACTGTAGTCCACTGGGTGATCGTGCTGGGTAGTGTATCTCTGTACTTCGTGGTGACCCTGTTCTACAGTGCTGTGTGTATCAGCTGTAATCCACCATCAGACCCCTACTGGATCTTGCAGCAGTAAATGACTGACCCCATGTTTTACCTGGTCTGTGTCGTCACTGCTGTGGTCGCCCTGCTGCCCAGGTAAACATAACATTACTGTAGTACTATATAGCATCTATGTGTTATACTGTACATCTACAACTATCTACAAAAATCCAACAGATGGTCTACCTGGTCTGTGTCATCACTACTGTGGTCCCCCTGTCAAAAAGTAATGTACATTAAACTGTATATTACTATATAATTACTTTAGCATATATAGCTGTATTTAAATAGAAACCCTGAAAGGAGCTAGACTGTAGAAGGAAGTCGTACTAATTTGCACCATCAGTTCTGTGGTGGCACTGTTACTGCTACCTGGCTAGCAGACGGTTATGTTGGGATTCTAGCTATGGATTTATTTATTTACAAATGTATTTGTCTTGGATCCTCCCTGGACTCCCTAAACAAGTGTTGGCTAAGAGAGAGAGAGAGCGAGAGAGAATTGGCCTGAGATTAAATTAAATGATAATCAGATTAACTGAGTTGATCATGAAGAGCCCTTGATGACAATAATTTAGGGCCTCATTTCATTAGTTAAATTAACCCTTAGTGACAGTAATTCAGGGACAGGCCTCATTTCATTAGTTGAATTAGGCCTTAATAACAGTAATTCAGGGCCTCATTTAATTAGTTAAATTAGTCCTTAATGACAGTAATTCAGGGACAGGCCTCATTTCATTAGTTGAATTAGGCCTTAATAAGAGTAATTCAGGGCCTCATTTCCTTAGTTAAATTAGAATATTGATATGTCTACATTTCTCTGTAGTCAGTGCAGATGCTGAAAAGATCAGGGGTGTGTCGCGGCTCAGTCAGCCTCTCTTCTCTCTCTTAGTCGAGTCCATGCCCCTGAACGAGCTTCATATTCACAGTCTTGACACACACACACTAGTGCGCAGGCACACACACACACACACACACACACACACACACACACACACACACACACACACACACACACACACACACACACACACACACACACACACACACACACACACACACACACACACACACACACGCACACACATAACTCAGAACGAGCGTCATATTCACAGTGTTCAAAATGTGCTCCCAACCTGGGGGGTCCTGGGAGAACCTGGGGGGTCCTGGGAGAACCTGGGGGATTCTGGGAGATCCAGGGGGATCCTGTGAGAACCTGGGGGATTCTGGGAGAACGTGGGGGATCCTGGGAGACCTTGGGGGATCCTAGGAGAACCTGGGGGATCCTGGGAGAACCTGGGGGATCCTGGGAGAACCTGGGGGATTCTGGGAGAACCTGGGGGATCCTGTGAGAACCTGGGGGATCCAAGGGGAACCTTTAGTACATCACACACAGGAGCAATGAAGAATGAATTATATTTATTACAATGTAATTTTGACAAAGATGGGACGGATTATCTATATATTGTTGAACTGGCTCATATCTGGATATGTGCTTCAGTGTGCAATAAGGATGATTAATGAAGTAATGTTCAAAAAGCTATATTTGTATAATGACGCAAAGTATCACCGCTTCTGTATGTCTTCTGGTGTCAAATGATGTGTCAAGTTTCCATTGTAATTGAATACTAAAGTATACCACAGACAGAGGCACCTCTCATCACTCTCCACTTCCCCTCAGAACAAGGGAGGCACCACTCTCCTCTCTCCACTTCCCCTCAGAACAAGGGAGGCACCACTCTCCTCTCTCCACTTCCCCTCAGAACAAGGGAGGCACCACTTTCCTCTCTCCACTTCCCCTCAGAACAAGGGAGGCACCACTTTCCTCTCTCCACTTACCCTCAGAACAAGGGAGGCACCACTCTCCTCTCTCCACTTCCCCTCAGAACAAGGGAGGCACCACTCTCCTCTATCCACTTCCCCTCAGAACAAGGGAGGCACCACTCTCCTCTCTCCACTTCCCCTCAGAACAAGGGAGGCACCACTCTCCTCTCTCCTCTTCCCCTCAGAACAAGGGAGTCTCACTCTCCTCTCTCCACTTCCCCTTGGAACAAGCCTCCTTAGGAAACACATTAGCCTGTTACTCGACTGATGGTTTTCAGAGCACACTGATAACCCAATCAGTCTCGCCTCTCTTCCCACCCTGCACCTCCCACCCCATCCGTACGCCCCTCTCCAAAAAACCAACCTCCACTTTTCCAGAACAAAGCACTTAGTATGTTTTATTTAAAATTCCCCTGCCTCACCTAGGCTGCTCTGCGTCATTAATGGCTCCCTATTCCCTATATAGTGCACTACTTTTGGAACAGTATGGTCCCTGGTCAAAAGTAGTGGACTATATAGGGAATAGGGAGCTTTTTGGGACACAGACAGACCTAGACACCTGAGAGTAATTTGCTCAATGGATGGACGCTCCAAATCCCATCCCATCACCTCTCGCTCTGTGGCCACAGACACACCGTACCTTAACTCACGTGTTCCTGTCCAACTCCCAAGCTACCCATCATGACATAGTTGGTACACTGCAGATGGTGTATCATTTAGTGGCGTTTTCAGTTCACAGACATCGGTCCAAATGGCACCCTACTACTTTTGACCAGGGCCCTATCTGGTCAGAAGTAGTGGACTGTGATATGCATTAGGGTAACATTTGGAACACAGTTCATGTGTCTAGAATTTAGAACATTTAGAACACAGTTCATGTGTCTAGAATTTAGAACATTTAGAACACAGTTCATGTGTCTAGAATTTAGAACATTTAGAACACAGTTCATGTGTCTAGAATTTAGAACATTTAGGACACAGTTCATGGGTCTAGAATTTAGAACATTTAGAACACAGTTCATGTGTCTAGAATTTAGAACATTTAGGACACAGTTCATGTGTCTAGAATTTAGAACATTTAGGACACAGTTCATGTTTCTAGAATTTAGAACATTTAGAACACAGTTCATGTGTCTAGAATTTAGAACATTTAGAACACAGTTCATGTGTCTAGAATTTAGAACATTTAGGACACAGTTCATGTGTCTAGAATTTAGAACATTTAGAACACAGTTCATGTGTCTAGAATTTAGAACATTTAGGACACAGTTCATGTGTCTAGAATTTAGAACATTTAGAACACAGTTCATGTGTCTAGAATTTAGAACATTTAGGACACAGTTCATGTGTCTAGAATTTAGAACATTTAGAACACAGTTCATGTGTCTAGAATTTAGAACATTTAGAACAGTTATGTATAAAGGTGTCAGGATGAGAACACCAAATCGTAATAAGGCTGGCCTGTCTGAAATTCAATGTCAATTAATCTATATAAATTATTTTATAATATTACAAAAATAAACCCACATATATACACAGATAGAATAAATCTTACATTTTTACATTTGAGATTTGTACATGGGATGTGATCTGTATATGTATAAATCAAAGCAAGAGAAACGTCATGGGAAGGAACATAGAAATGATCAAGTTCATGTTCAGCATTTGTGATAATTCAAGTGGCTTCTGGTGAAAAGGTCTAGCTGTGATTCCATTGGTGAAATTCATTATATTGCCTGTTTATATCACGTCCTGGCCTTCTCTACTGCTTCCTTCTTAGAACGGCTCTGCTCTCTAGTGGCTGATGTGGGAATTGCAATAAGGTTATTTGAGAATTGGGACAATGTCACGGATGTTACATCTCATGTTTACTGATGGGGGTGTTACAATACTATACATAGCCCACAAACAACACACACCATGATTCATTCATTAACATTGTTGTGCATGGAGGCCGTTGCCATGGTAAAACTGACAAACGTGAAATCTCTGATCTGAGTGTATTTGATGCCATAGATCTACTACTGTAGCCTTTGTGTGGAATAGCTCAAATGTCTTATAATTACAATTAAACAGTCAACATTACAGTTCTCACTGCAAGAATTACAGGACCCATAGTAAATGGAAAATATTTAATATATTTTTCATAACATCTTGAAAAGGTGAAATCCCCAGGAAATACAATATGAGTGAAACTAGGCCACATACTGTAGTATTACTGTAGTATTGTATGGTGTAGCCAGACCATTCCTTTATAATCTCACATAAAATGCAGCTGCACAGGAGTTCTACATGCTGGTGTTGTTTTACATTTTCAGGGAGAATCCACAGATGCCAGGCCTCTAGGATCCCTTTTAGGTCAACGTGGGGCCACACCTTAACATTAGATACGTTTGGTAATGCAGTCATCATATAATACACCTGAATATTAGACAATTGTTGATAAAGCCTCCCCTTTTAATCAGATAAATATAAAACATATTTTCATTTGCAGACTTTTACACACAAATATTATGATAATATTTGAGCCATCAATATGTAGATGCACAAAGTAACTCAGTCCACAATGAACGTATAAAAAACAGATGTATTTCAATTTGGTTGACCATGACTAATTTGTAATCACCCCCTCCTCCAGATCATCACCAGGCTGGCCTCATCCCCTCCTCCAGATCATCCCCAGGCTGGCCTCATCCCCTCCTCCAGATCATCCCCAGGTGGTCTGGCCTCATCCCCTCCTCCAGATCATCACCAGGCTGGCCTCATCCCCTCCTCCAGATCATCACCAGGCTGGCCTCATCCCCTCCTCCAGATCATCCCCAGGCTGGCCTCATCCCCTCCTCCAGATCATCCCCAGGTGGTCTGGCCTCATCCCCTCCTCCAGATCATCACCTGGCTGGCCTCATCCCCTCCTCCAGATCATCCCCAGGCTGGCCGGCCTCATCCCCTCCTCCAGATCATCCCCAGGCTGGCCTCATCCCCTCCTCCAGATCATCACCAGGCTGGCCTCATCCCCTCCTCCAGATCATCACCAGGTGGTCTGGCCTCATCCCCTCCTCCAGATCATTACTAGGTAGTCTGGCCACACTAGAGAGGTGATAAAGCACAGACTGGAGAACACCACTCTGTGTTGTGCTGTGACACTGACCTACATACAGTAGTATTCCTGAAACCCAGACTGCAGGACATAACACCTAACATGAAGAGGTTCGGTTATACACCCACCTCTCTTTGAAGCTGTATTATTGTGAATTGGGGACTTTTCTAGACATTTTCCAGAAATTAACCGAAACAACACAATCACTGTAAAGTAACACTTAGAAGGAACAACGTATCATTCCTTTTCCCTTTCCTATCATTTCTCCTGGAATGATGACACAAAGTTACAGTTAGAGACAAGAGGTTCTATTCAATCTGGAACGCTGAAGCATTAACCGCGTGATAGAACATTTAAAGGTCATTTCCCGACTGAGACGACATATGCAGTGTTTACAGTGAATGCAGTCTACGCAACAACAAAAAGGAACATTGCCTTTGAATTTCAATCACCTTGTAAAGCTGAACTTCCACGATGCGGATTGAATAAACCCCAAGTATACACTGTTTGTCCTGGAACAGACGGACCCGGTTAAAGGACTCCCTCTTCTGATAGCCTTGAACATCTCTCTGTCATCTAGGAGAGCATTATATCAGGACCCATGATGACATACAATCACATATAGAAGTTTCTGTCAATTGGTCTCTGTGGGTCTCTCTATCTCTCCATCTCTCCATCTCTCTCAATTCAATTCAATGTAAGGGCTTTATTGGCATGGGAATCATATGTTAACATTCCCAAAGCAAGTGAAGTAGATAATAAACAAAAGTGAAATAAATAATACAAATTAACAGTAAACATTACACTCACAGAAGTTCCAAAATAATAAATGTCATATTATGTCTATATACAGTGTTTTAACATTGTGCAAATAGTTAAAGTACAAAAGGGAAAATAAATACACATAAATATGGGTTGTATTTATGTATTTATAATGGTTTGTTCTTCACTGGTTGCCCTTTTCTTTTGGCAATAGGTCACAAATCTTGCTGCTGTGATGGCACACTGTGGTATTTCACCCAGTAGATATGGGAGTTTATCAAAATTGGATTTGTTTTCAAATTCTTTGTGGGTCTGTGTAATCTGAAGGAAATATGTGTCTCTAATATGGTCATACATATGGCAGGAGGTTAGGAAGTGCAGCTCAGTTTCCACCTCATTTTGTGGGCAGTGTGCACATAGCCTGTCTTCTTTTGATAGCCAGGTCTGCCTACGGCAGCCTTTCTCAATAGCAAGGCTATGCTCACTGAGTCTGTATGTAGTCAAAGCTTTCCTTAATCTCTGTCTCTCCATCCATCCATCTCTCTCTCTCTACCAGGTAGGCATCATAACAGGGTACCACATGCGTCCCAGGTGCTTGGACACCTCTGTGTGTATCTGTTCTATGTCACTAGAATTATAATCAGGCACCAGGACCTCCTCCATGATGGAGAGCTGAGTTAGTCTCTTCCCACACATCTTCACAAACTCCACAAAGCCTCTACAGGTGACCTCACACTCCCCGAGGCCAATGGCTTACAGGCTGTTATAGCGCTCAGCAATCCTGAACAGCTCCTCTTTACAGGAGGGGGGGGGGGGGGGGGTTGGGGGGGGATAAATTATATGCGCTACAATGCCAGAAGATGTCACTTGAAACCATTTTGTCAGGGATCGCGGGTTGTCGACATCGTGCCTTTTAAAGGCAATGTTACCACGTTCGCAAAGAACGCATTCACGGTAAACACCGCATATGTTGGCTTAAATATAAAACACTTTTTCCAAAGTGGTAAAACAAATAACATCTAATGGCGAAAGGTCCATTTTTAATCTCTATCAAATCATTTCTGGGTGACAATTAAGTACTTTACTGTGATTGTTTTCAGTAAAACAGCCTGGTCTCAGAGCAAAACATATTATATTTAACAATAATCTTTGCCACTCCTATTAGTGTGCTATGTTACTTTACATTACGCAACATTACATTGCCCTACATAAATCCGTGACACTCAAATTAGTATGATATTTTAAGTTTGGTATGACAGTAGGATACTTAAGGCATAAATTAAAGGAGAGCAGTAGGTTGGAGTGGATGGGAGGGCGTAAAATGCAAACGTTTAGCAACCCTAAGTTTGCGTGTTCGAATCTCATCACAGACTTTAGCATTTTAGCTAATTAACAACGTTGCAACTACTTCCTACATTTTAGCTACCTTGTCACTACTTAGCATGCTAACTAACCCTTCCCCTAACCCTAACCTTAACCCTTTAACCCGTTAACCCCTATGATCACTCGGCTACGCATGCCTCTCTCCCTAATGTCAATATGCCTTGTCCATTGCTGTTTTGGTTAGTAATTATTGCCTTATTTCAATGTAGAGCCTCTAGCCCTGCTCAATACGCCTTAGTTAACCCTTTAGTTCCACCTCCTACACATGCGGAACCACCTCACGTGGTTTAAATTATGTTTCTAGAGACAATATCTCTCTCATCGTCACTCAGTGCATAGGTTTACCTCCACTGTATTCACATCCTACCATACCTTTGTCTGTACATTATGCCTTGAATATATTCTACCGTGCCAAGAAACCTGCTCCTTTTACTCTCTGTTCCGAACGTACTAGACGACCAGTTCTTATAGCCTTTAGCCGTACCCTTATCCTACTCCTCCTCTGTTCATCTGGTGATGTAGAGGTTAATCCAGGCCCTGCAGTGCCTATCTCCACTCCCATTCCCCAGGTGCTCTCATTTGTTGACTTCTGTAACCATAAAAGCCTTGGTTTCATGCATGTTAACATTAGAAGCCTCCTCCCTAAGTTTGTTTTAATCACTGCCTTAGCACACTCTGCCAACCCGGATGACCTAGCCGTGTCTGAATCCTGGCTTAGGAAGACCACCAAAAACCCTGAAATTTCCATCCCCAGCTATAACATTTTCCAACAAGATAGAACTGCCAAAGGGGGCGGAGTTGCAATCTACTGCAGAGTTCTGTTTTACTATCCAGGTCTATGCCCAAACAATTTGAGCTTCTACTTTTAAAAATCCACCTTTCCAGAAACAAGTCTCTCACCGTTGCCATTTGCTATAGACCACCTTCTGCCCCCAGCTGTGCCTTGGACACCGTATGTGAATTGATTGCCCCCCATCTATCCTCAGAGCTCGTGCTGTTAGGTGACCTAAACTGGGACATGCTTAACACCCCGGCCATCCTACAATCTAAGCTTGATGTCCTCAATCTCTCACACATTGTCAATGAACCTATCAGGTACAACCCCAAATCCATAAACACGGGCACCCTCATAGATATCATCCTAACCAACCTGCCCTCCAAATACACCTCTGCTGTCTTCAACCAGGATCTCAGCAATCACTGCCTCATTGCCTGCATCCGTAATGGGTCTGCGGTCAAACGAGCACCCCTCATCACTGTCAAACGCTCCCTAAAACACTTCAGCGAGCAGGCCTTTCTAATTGACCTGGCCCAGGTATCCTGGAAGGATATTGACCTCATTCCGTCAGTAATGTAGAACCAGGAACAGACATAGCCCTTGGTTCACTCCAGACCTGACTGCCCTTGACCAGCACAAAAACATCCTGTGGCGTACTGCATTAGCATCGAATAGCCCCTGCAACTTTTCAGGGAAGTTAGGAACCAATATACACAGGCAGTTAGGAAAGCAAAGGCTAGCTTTTTCAAACAGAAATTTGTATTCTGTAGCACAAACTCCAAAAAGTTATGGGACACTGTAAAGTCCATGGAGAATAAGAGAACCTCCTCCCAGCTGCCCACTGCACTGAGACTAGAAAACACTGTCACCACAGATAAATCCGCGATAATCAAGAATTTCAATAAGCATTTTTCTACAGCTGGCCATGCTTTCCACCTGGCTACCCCTACCCCGGTCAACAGCCCTGCAAACCCCACAGCAACTTGCCCAAGCCTCCCCCATTTAACCTTCACCCAAATCCAGATAGCTGATGTTCTGAAAGAGCTGCAAAATCTGGTCCCCTACAAATCAGCCGGGCTAGACAATCTGGACCCTCTCTTTATAAAATGATCAGCCGAAATTGTTGCAACCCCTATTACTAGACTGTTCAACCTCTCTTTCGTATCGTCTGAGATCCCCAAAGATTGGAACGTTGCCATGGTCATCCCCCTCTTCAAAGGGTGAGACACTCTAGACCCAAACTGCTACAGACCTATATCTATCCAATCCCTGCCTTTCTAAGATCTTCGAAAGCCAAGTTAACAAACAGATCACCGACCATTTTGAATCCCACCGTACCTTCTCCGCTATGCAATCTGGTTTCCAAGCTGGTCATGGTCAACAATATCATAACTGCAATCGATAAGAGACATTACTGTGCAGCCGTATTCATCGACCTGGCCAAGGCTTTCGACTCTGTCAATCACCACATTCTTATCGGCAGACTCAACAGCCTTGGTTTCTCAAATGACTGCCTCGCCTGGTTCACCAACTACTTCTTAGTTCAGTGTGTCAAATTGGAGGGCCTGTTGTCGGGACCTCTGGCAGTCTCTATGGGGGTGCCACAGGGTTCAATCCTCAGGCCGACTCTTTTCTCTGTATACATCAATGATGTCGCTCTTGCTGCTGGTGATTCTCTGATCCACCTCTATGCAGACAACACCATTCTGTATACTTCAGGCCCTTCTTTGGACACTGTGTTAACTAACCTCCAGACAAGCTTCAATGCTTCAACCGATCGCTGCCCACACCTGCCCGCCCGTCCAGCATCACTACTCTGGACGGTTCTGACTTAGAATATGTGGACAACTACAAATACCTAGGTGTCTGGTTAGACTGTAAACTCTCCTTCCAGACTCACATTAAGCATCTCCAATCCAAAATTAAATCTAGAATCAGCTTCCTATTTCGCAACAAAGCATCCTTCACTTATGCTGCCAAACATTCCCTCGTAAAACTTACTATCCTACCGATCCTTGACTTCGGCGATGTCATTTACAAAATAGCCTCCAACACTCTACTCAGCAAATTGGATGCAGTCTATCAGAGTGCCATCCGTTTTGTCACCAAATCCCCATATACTACCCACCACTGTGATCTGTATGCTCTCGTTGGATGGCCCTCGCTTCATATTCGTCGCCAAACCCACTGGCTCCAGGTCATCTATAAGTCTTTGCTAGGTAAAGCCCCGCCTTATCTCAGCTCACTGGTCACCATAGCAGCACCCGTAGCACGCGCTCCAGCAAGTATATTTCACTGGCACCCCCAAAGCCAATTCCTCCTTCGGCCGCCTTTCCTTCCAGTTCTCTGCTGCCAATGACTGGAACGAACTGCAAAAATCACTTAAGCTGGAGACTCATATCTCCCTCACTAGCTTTAAGCACCAGCTGTCAGTGCAGCTCACAGATCACTACACCTGTACATAGCCCATCAGTAAATAGCCCATCCAACTACCTCATCCCCATACTGTTATTTATTTTATTTATTTTGCTGCTTTGCACCCCAGTATCTCTACTTGCACACTCATCTTCTGCCCATCTATCACTCCAGTGTTTAATTGCTATATTGTAATTATTTCGCCACTATGGCCTATTTATTGCCTTACCTCCGTTAACCTACCTCATTTGCACACACTGTATATAGACTTTTTCTATTGTACTATTGACTGTATGTTTGTTTATTCCATGTGTAACTCTGTGTTGTTGTTTGTGTCGCATTGCTTTGCTTTATCTTGGCCAGGTCGCAGTTGTAAATGAGAACTTGTTCTCAACTAGCCTACCTGGTTAAATAAAGGTGAAATAAAATAAATAAAACCTAACTCCTAACCTTAACCATAACTTTAACCCCTAACCTAACAAAACATATCATTCTAAAGCAGTCGAATGTAATATTTTATACTTAACGGGTCAAAGTAAACTGGTGCGATCAAGAGGTAGGATACTATACGTCCTACAATTCAGATTGTACTGTACGACCACGAGTACATTGGTAGATCAATGTAATGTAACCTAACGTAAAGTAACATACTTTAACATAGTAAATGGAGTGGCATTATTTTTGTAAAATATCATATTTATTGCTCTGAGACCAGGTTGCAAAGAAAGAAAAAATTGCTTTTTAGCAAAGAGCAATTTCTCAAGCAGAATTTTGCTAGGACTTTCTAGGAGTGGTTTGAGTGGGGAGTGTAAAATTGAAAATGAGCTGTTACTGGCAGAGAGATTTGGAATTCTCTTTCTTATTGGTCTATTAACTCATTTACCCCATGGTGATGTCACCATGGAAGGACAAAACTCCTCCCACCAAAACAGGCAGACATTTTCAAACAGCTCTTACACTTAAAGGGCATTATCATAATTTTCACCATTTGACAGCATTATTCCAACCTCATAGTGTTGATATACTGTATATCTAAAAAAAAAAGCACAGGAAATATAGTGTTTTACTGCACTGGCCCTTTAAAGACAAGATAAAGTGCCAAAACAAATAGCATCTAATGAGTAAAGACAATACAATGTTACTAGACAAAAACATTATAAACATCACCTTTGCTCACGTTCCTGCCAAAGTACAGGTGTGTGACTGGAGTCTCTTCTCCGAAGAAGGGCTTGAACTCAACGTCATTAAACAGGAAGAAGTACATAACGATGTTGACCTGAGGGGAGCTTTTATTTATCTTTTTCAGAAGTGGGGTTACAGGTACAAAAACAATCAAATAAATAAATCCATACAAAGATAACCTCCGACCCATGAATCCCCCCCCCCCCCCCCCCCCCCCCCCGTGTCCCCATCAACCCACCCACCAGCCCACCCACCCACATCCTCCCTCCCCACTCAGAAACCATGCTATTTCGGTAGTTGGGTTTCCCAAGGGACTCCATAGGCCAGCATAGCTGACCTATATTGTGAATATAGAAAGAAGGAGTTGCCTGGTAATGTGATTGTATCTATCAAATCTTAGAATGTTCCCAAGCCATTACTGTCCATGATATCGGTAAGGGGTAAGGGTATGGATTCCACATTTAGACCATTGGGGGGAGGCAAAAGGCCGCTCTCCAGATTCCAAGGCGTTATTGTGAAATATTGTAGTATGGGCATGCCATTTTGATTCCCAGTTACATTGTTTTTTCAATTTTGAGCCGAATAGAAGTTGTGTGAGCAATAATAGGATCAAAGCGTAGTTTACATTGTTTAATGGATATATCAGTGGAGACCACCTCTTCCAGGGCAATAGGAGACAGCATATTACATTGTTTAATGGATATATCAGTGGAGACCACCTCTTCCAGGGCAATAGGAGACAGCATATTACATTGTTTAAGGGATATATCAGTGGAGACCACCTCTTCCAGGGCAATAGGAGACAGCATATTACATTGTTTAATGGATATATCAGTGGAGACCACCTCTTCCAGGGCAATAGGAGACAGCATATTACATTGTTTAATGGATATATCAGTGGAGACCACCTCTTCCAGGGCAATAGGAGACAGCATATTACATTGTTTAAGGGATATATCAGTGGAGACCACCTCTTCCAGGGTAATAGGAGACAGCATATTACATTGTTTAAGGGATATATCAGTGGAGACCACCTCTTCCAGGGTAATAGGAGACAGCATATTACATTGTTTAAGGGATATAGCAGTGGAGACCACCTCTTCCAGGGTAATAGGAGACACCATATTAGATTGTTTAAGGGATATATCAGTGGAGACCACCTCTTCCAGGGTAATAGGAGACACCATATTAGATTGTTTAAGGGATATATCAGTGGAGACCACCTCTTCCAGGGCAATAGGAGAGAGCATATTTCTCTCTATACTCAGCCAGGGGGTAGAATAATCATGTCTAAACCAATTAAGGATGGGGCGAAATAGTCGAACCTGGAAATACAATTTAAAGTTTGGTACGAAGAGTCTTCCCAGGTCTTTCCCTCTTTGTAAATGTATTCACGTCATCTGGAATCGTTTACTTTGTCATATACATTTTTAAAGCGCACTATGGATTTTATCCCAATAGCTAAACGGGGAGACATGAGAAACAGTGAACTACAGAAATTAAACCCTGACAATATATTCATTTTGACAATAGATATTCTGCCAGTTAAAGCAACTGGGATGTTAGTCCATCTACTGAGGTCGGATTGAATCGATTTCAGCATTTCTGGCAATGATTTTATCTAAAGAAGGAAATATCTCTACTCCCAAATATTAAAAATAGGAAATGATTGTGATTCCATAAGTAGAGATGGAGTCCTCCATCGGGTCCTGAGAGGCAGTATGGCTGATTTGGTTAAAATTAACTTTATAACTTAAGATGAATCTGAGTTTACCTATGATCGTTTGGGAGCGACAGAGATACATTGTCCTAGATGTAGTAAAATATCATCTGCGTATAAGAAGATCAGTAGATTTGAGAGAAATCGGTGTTATTTCCTTCGATTGACGAATTGCCTGTGCCAGAGATTCCATGGATAATAATAATAACAGCTTTATGCAAGTCAACAATCCTTAATCTGAGGTCTTCTGAGGTCTCTTTTGTTCGAGGCACGGTTCACATTAGGCAATGCTTCTTGTGAATAGCAAACTGACATTTTGTGTGTTTTTCTTTTAATAGGGCAGGGCAGCTCTAACCAACATCTCCAATCTCGTCTCATTGATTGGACTCCAGGTTAGCGGACTCCTGACTTCAATTAGCTTTTGGAGAAGTCATTAGCCTTGGGGTTCACTTACTTTTTCCAACTTACACTGTAAATGTTTAAGAAAAAATACAATAATTTGTGTGTTATTAATTTAAGCACACTATGTGTGCCTATTGTTGTGACTTAGATGAAGATCAGATCAAATTTGATGACCAATTTACACAGAAATCCAGGTCATTCCAAAGGGTTCACATACTTTTTCTTGCCGCTGTATATAACATGTAATATTGGGATGCAAACTTCAAATTGAATACATGGTATCTGACATGGGACAGTTGTCTTCTTTTTTTTAAGCCCATAACTATGTGTGTCAGGTATATTCTGTCGTTCTGCCCCTGAACAAGGCAGTTAACCCACTGTTCCTAGGCTGTCATTGTAAATAAGAATTTGTTCTTAACTGACTTGCCTAGTTAAATAAAGGTTCAAAAAAGATAAATATATATATATTCAAAGTAGATTTGTTTAAGGCTATCAAGAAACACTCTGTGTGACCCTGATTTAGTCAGCTGCAGTAAAAGGTTAATCATATTAATGAAATGCCAATATGTTCCAATACAGACCAGAGATATGACCCTTCTAGTCTATCAAACGCTTTTTCTGCATCAAAAGATAACACAGCCCAAGGAACAGTTGTTTCTGAAAAGCATCTAAGATACAGATGCAGGATCTTACTTTGATCACTCTTTTGTTGCCGAGAATTTTCCCGCACAGCAGGAAATACAAACTTGTGGTGCATTCAAGGTTTAAAAAGGCTTCTAAAGTTTGTAATTTCCACTTTAAAATTTCAGACTTGATTTACCCTAACGAAAAAGGTATAAACCCCTACAAAAAATGTCCATTAATTATAATTCACATAATAATTCACATTTCCTGTTATAAAACTGGCTCAAATTAAGATCCTACATCTGTATGTATTAGTCGACAGAGGTTATCCAAGGATAAATGCTTTTTAACAAACCCGCTTCGGTCCATGTGGATCAATTTGGGTAAGTAGGTCTCCAGACAGGATGACAACATTTTGGAAAACAGTTTAATATCTGTCTTTATCAAAGATAGGGGGCAATAGTGAGAACACTGGGTGGCATCCTTACCTTTTTTTATAGAAGCTAAATTAGTGCTGTGTTCACATTAGTGTGTTAGTGTGTTCACATTTCCCCCAAATGAACCCTTGTGAACGGCTGTTTTAATCATGTTGAGCAATAATAAATAGACTTCAGGAGGAGTACTATCCAATGCAGGTGATTTGCCTTTATTCTTGCTATACAATGTCCTTTTGAGTTCATTGAGAGAGATTTGGGCTCCCAGCGAGGTGGCTTCCTCTGTTGAGAGAAGATGAGTTCTTAATTATTTAGGACTTAGTCTGGCTAGGTGTGGATTTACAATCAGAGGCGTACAGTTCTTTATAGAAGTGGGAGAATCTTTGATTGATTCATTTGTGTTCTGATTGTAATTCCCCTGTTTCAGATTCAGTAGTTGCTATATCAGCTAATTGAGCATTACTGCGTAGCTTGTCGGCCAGTAAACGACTGGGACGGTTACCATGGAAGTAATGGTTGAGTCTTACTCGATGGATGGCACATTCTGCTCTCCGTCTTATGAGTAAATTAAGTTCTGTCTTGACTTTGGAAAGAGTAAAAGCTACCTGGTCTAAAAAGAGTGTTTGTTGACAACGCTCTGACACAGTTAACAACATCTTCTTTAATTGTGATTTATTAAACACCGATGTAAATGAAGTTGCATTCTTTTATTGGAAAAACTTTGGTGGCATCCCATAGAATCCAGGGGTCATCGACCTAATTTGTATTGATCATTTTATTGAAACTTCCCAGCTGCTCTTCTTGATGGAGTAGAAGAGTGTCAGACCAGGGCATCCCAGCTGTTCTTCTTGATGGAGTAGAAGAGTGTCTGACCAGGGCATCCCAGCTGCTCTTCTTGATGGAGTAGAAGAGTGTCAGACCAGGGCATCCCAGCTGTTCTTCTTGATGGAGTAGAAGAGTGTCTGACCAGGGCATCCCAGCTGCTCTTCTTAATGGAGTAGAAGAGTGTCAGACCAGGGCATCCCAGCTGTTCTTCTTGATGGAGTAGAAGAGTGTCTGACCAGGGCATCCCAGCTGCTCTTCTTAATGGAGTAGAAGAGTGTCTGACCAGGGCATCCCAGCTGCTCTTCTTGATGGAGTAGAAGAGTGTCAGACCAGGGCATCCCAGCTGTTCTTCTTGATGGAGTAGAAGAGTGTCTGACCAGGGCATCCCAGCTGCTCTTCTTGATGGAGTAGAAGAGTGTCTGACCAGGGCATCCCAGCTGCTCTTCTTGATGGAGTAGAAGAGTGTCAGACCAGGGCATGAACTCAAACCACTACGCCCCATCACAGCATGTCCCGAAACACTTCGTTAACCTGTCTGGGAACCGCTAGCCAACAGCCAATGAAATTGCAGGACGCCAAATTCAATCAACAGAAATCTCATAATTCAAATTTCTCAAACATACAAGTATTAGACACCATTTTAAAGATACACTTCTCGTTAATCCAACCACAGTGTCCGATTTCAAAAAGGCTTTTCGGCGAAAGCACAACATATCATTATGTTAGGTCAGCAACTAATCACAGAAAGCATACAGCCATTTTCCAACCAAAGAGAGGAGTCACAAAAAGCAGAAATAGAGATAAAATGAATCACTAACCTTTGATATTCTTCCTCAGATGACACTCCCGGGACAACATGTTACACAATACATGTATGTTTTGTTCGATCAAGTTCATATTTATATCCAAAAACCTCAGTTTACATTTGGCTTTGCCTCCAAAACATCCCGTAATAGACTTTGATAAAAGATACAGGTATTATGCACAGAATTATAGATATACTTCTCCATAATGCAACCGCTTTGTCAGATTTCAAAAAAGCTTTACTGAAAAAGCAAACACTGCAATATTCTGAGTACGGCGCTCAGAGACCAAAACAAGCCAAACATATACCAGTTATGTTGCGGAGTCAACAGAAGTCAGAAATAGCATTATAAATATTCACTTACCTTTGATGATCTTCATCAGAATGCACTCCCAGGAATCCCAGTTCCACAATAAATGTTTGTTTAGTTCGATAAAGTCCACCATTTATGTCCAAATACCTCGTTGTTGTTCACGCCTTGAGTTCACAAATCCAAATTCATGACGCGCGATCACTAGGTCCAGACGAAAAGTCAAAAAGTTCCGTTACAGTCTGTAGAAACATGTCAAACGATGTATAGAATCAATCTTTAGGAGGTTTTTAATAAAAGCCTGGAAGACTGAAGTAGCATTAGACAGGCCAAAAGGCATTACGAGATACTTATAATGGCCCGTGGTCGTGGAAAAGGCCGTTTTCCATCCGTCGCCTGCACGAATCCGCACCAGATTGTAGGCACTTCTCAAGTCCAGTTTTGTGAAGTACTGCACCCCGTGCATTTGTAACACAAACAAAAGACAATCCATGCAGAAGCGAGGAACAGAGCTGGGGAACTGACAAATATAGGGGAGGTAATTAACAGATGATAAGTGAGTCCAGGTGAGTCCAATATCGCTGAAGCACGTGACGAGGGAAGGCAGGTGTGCGTAATTGATGGTAGGAGTACGTGATGCAGCGCAGCCTGGCGCCCTCAAGCGCCAGGGGAGGGAAGAGCGGTAGCAAATGTGACATAGACGTGTCCTCTCGGGAGGGCTGCGTCAGACAGCAGGTCAATGGCACAGTCCCAGGGGCGATGAGGAGCAGTGCAGCCTGGGTTTTAGAGAAGATCCGGGTGTTCCTCCAGTGAATCCATTTGAGGGGCGTGGTCCGGACGTTCCATCGTAATGGTGTTGACAGATACCGCTAGACACATTGTCACGGATCCCCCCCGGTACTGCTGCTCATTCTGTTCACCAGTTCCAGAGGTCTACGTCACCGGCCTTCTAGGATTCACTGAACGGGATTCATTATCATCAACCCCGGACTGTCGTGTCTGATTACACACACCTGGTTCCCATTTCCCCTGATTAGTATGTTATAAACTCAGCAAAAAAAGAAACGTCCTCTCACTGTCAACTGCGTTTATTTTCAGCAAACTTAACATGTGTAAATATTTGTTTGAACTTAAGATTCAACAACTGAGACATAAACTGAACTGAACAAAAGGGGGGGTCAATAACTGAACAAGTTCCACAGTCATGTAACTAACAGAAATGGAATAATGTGTCCCTGAACAAAAGGGGGGGTCAATATCAAAAGTAACAGTCAATATCTGGTGTGGCCACCAGCTGCATTAAGTACTGCAGTGCATTTCCTCCTCATGGACTGCACCAGATTTGCCAGTTCTTGCTGTGAGATGTTACCCCACTCTTCCACCAAGGCACCTGCAAGTTCCCGGACATTTCTGGGGGGAATGGCCCTAGCCCTTACCCTCCAATCCAACAGGTCCCAGACATGCTCAATGGTATTGAGATCCGGGCTTTTCGCCAGCCATGGCAGAACACTGACATTCCTGTCTTGCAGGAAATCATGCACAGAACGAGCAGTATGGCTGGTGGCATTGTCATGCTGCAGGGTCATGTCAGGATGAGCCTGCAGGAAGGGTACCACATGAGGGAGGAGGATGTCTTCCCTGTAACTCACAGCGTTGAGATTGCCTGCAATGACAAGAAGCTCAGTCCGATGATGCTGTGACACACCACCCCAGACCATGACGGACCCTTCACCTCCAAATTGATCCCGCTCCAGAGTACAGGCCTCGGTGTAACGCTCATTCCTTCGACGATAAAAGCGAATCCGACCATCACCCCTGGTGAGACAAAACCGTGACTCGTCGGTGAAGAGCACTTTTTGCCAGTCCTGTCTGGTCCAGCGACGGTGGGTTTGTGGCCATCGGCGATGTTGTTTCCGGTGATGTCTGGACCTGACCTGCCTACAACAGGCCTACAAGCCCTCAGTCCAGCCTCTCTCAGCCTATTGCGGACAGTCTGAGCACTGATGGAGGGATTGTGCTTTCCTGGTGTAACTCAGACAGTTGTCGTTGCCATCCTGTACCTGTCCCGCAGGTGTGATGTTCGGATGTACCAATCCTGTGCAGGTGTTGTTACACGTGGTCTGCCACTGCGAGGACGATCAGCTGTCCGTCCTGTCTCCCTGTAGCGCTGTCTTAGGCATCTCACAGTACGGACATTGCAATTTACTGCCCTGGCCACATTTGCAGTCCTCATGCCTCCTTGCAGCATGCCTAAAGCACGTTCGCGCAGATGAGCAGGGACCCTGGGCATCTTTCTTTTGGTGTTTTTCAGAGTCAGTAGAAATGCCTCTTTAGTGTCCTAAGTTTTCATAACTGTGACCTTAGTTGCCTACCATCTGTAAGCTGTTAGTGTCTTAACGACCGTTCCACAGGTGCATGTTCATTCATTGTTTATGGTTCATTAAACAAGCATGGGAAAACAGTGTTTAAACTTAAATTCTGGGATTATTGAAAAACAGGGTCCTGAAAAAGGGACGTTTCTTTTTTGCTGAGTTTACATCCATCAACAGACTCTGAGGTTTCTTTATTCTTCAATTTTTAAACCTTTTTTTCTTAAATGGCATTAATCAAATGCATTAAAAGTGCTGTGACGACATGGCAACAGATGTTGTTCATGTGGCATGTTAAGATCAGTGTGGGGGAGGGGGGATGACTGGGATGGACTAAATGGAGTTCATCATGTGCATTTTATTTTATTTTTGAAACTTGCATATAACTGTTTAGCAGCCACCACGCAGCCATTTTGTTACTCCATTGTAAAACTGAAAGCGCGAACAACCGCAATTCAACATGGAAAGATGACTGGGAATATGGCAGAATATAAACAGTGTAGTTATTCCCTACGCAAGGCAATCAAACAAGCGAAATGTCGGTATAGGGACAAAGTGGAGTCGCAATTCAACGGCTCAGACACGAGACGTATGTGGCAGGATCTACAGGCAATTACGGACTACAAAAAGAAAACCAGCCACGTGACGGACACCGACGTCTTGCTTCCAGACAAACTAAACACCTTCTTTACCCGCTTTGAGGATAATACAGTGTCACTGACGCAGCCCGATGCCTAGGACTGTGGGCCCCCCCTCTCCCCTCTCCTTCTGCCGATGTGAGTAAGACATTTAAACGCATTAACCCTCGCAAGGCTGCCGGCCCAGACGGCATCCCTAGCCGTGTCCTCAGAGCATACGCAGACCAGCTGGCTGGTGTATTTACGGACATATTCAAGTGCTCCCTATCCCAGACTGCTTTCCCCACATGCTTCAAGATGGCCACCATTGTTCCTGTACCCAAGAAGGCAAAGATAACTGAACGACATGACTTTCGCCCCGTAGCACTCACTTCTGTCATCATGAAGTGCTTTGAGAGACTAGTCAAGGATCATATCACGTCCACCTTACCTGCCAACCTAGACCCACTTCAATATGCATACCGCCGCAATAGGTCCACAGACGATGCAATCGCCATCACACTGCACACTGCCCTATCCCATCTGGACAAGAGGAATAGCTATGTAAGAATGCTGTTCATTGACTACAGCTCAGCATTCAACACCATAGTACCCTCCGAGCTCATCATTAAGCTTGAGGCCTTGGGTCGAAACCTCGCCTTGTGCAACTAGGTCCTGGACGTTCTGACGGGCCGCCCCCATGTGGTGAAGGTAGGAAACAACATCTCCACTTCGCTCAACACTGGGGCCCCACAAGAGTGCGTTCTCAGCCCCCTCCTGTACTTCCTGTTCACCCATGACTGCGTGGCCATGCACGCCTCCAACTCAATCATCAACTTTGCAGACGACACAACAGTAGTGGGCTTGATTACCAACAATGACGAGACAGCCTACAGGGAGGAGGTGACGTCACTCGTAGTGTGGTGTCGGAAAAACAAAGGAGATGATTATGGACTTCAGGAAACAGCAGATGGAGCACCTCCCTATCCACATCAACAGGACAGAAGTGGAGAGGGTGGAAAGTTTTAAGTTCCTCTGCTTACACGTCACAGACAAACTGAAATGGTCCACCCACACAGACAGTGTGGTGAAGAAGTCGCAACAGCACCTTTTCAACCTCAGAAGGCTGAAGAAATTTGGTTTGTCACCTAAAACCCTCACAAACCTTTACAGATGCACAATTGAGAGCATCCTGTCGGGGCTGTGTCACCACCTGGTACGGCAAATGCACCGCTCACAACCGTAAGGCTCTCCAGAGGGTGGTGCATTATGCACAACGCATCACCTGGAGCAAACTACCTGCCCTCCAGGACCTACAGCACCCGATGTCACAGGAAGGCAAAAAATATCATCAAGGAGAACAACCACCCGAGCCACTGCCTGATCACCCCGCTACCATCCAGAAGGCGAGGTCAGTACAGATGCATCATAGCTGGGACCGAGAGACTGAAAAACAGCTTCTATCTCAAGGCCATCAGACTGTTAAACAGCCATCCCTAACACAGAGAGGCTGCTGCCTACATACAGACTCGAAATCATTGGCCACTTAATAAATGGATCATTAGTCACTTTAATAATGCCACTTAAATAATGTTTACATATCTTACATTACTCATCTCATATGTGTATATACTGTATTTTATACCATCTATTGCATCTTGCCTATGCCGCTTGGTCATCGCTCATCCATATATTTATATGTACATATTCTTATTTCATCCCTTTAGATTTGTGTGTATAAGGTAGTTGTTGTGGAATTGTTAGATTACTTGTTGGATATTACTGCACTGTCGGAACTAGAAGCGCAAGCATTTCACTACACTCGCATTAACATCTGCTAACCATGTGTATGTGACCGATAACATTTGATATGATGATGCCGCTATAAGAGATGACATTCCTTTCCCATCACGGTTAGCAGAGTTGTATGCGGACTTTTGCTTCCTTTTTGTCCAGACCGGTAGCTATCTCATAGTTTTCCCATTGACAGAAATGTCCAGTTGTGGTATGTATCGCCCTTCATGTCCATAGGTTCTGGTACTGGAATTACCGGGTAAGCCATGGTTGTCCTTATTATTATTTTTTGTGGCTGGTTAGCTAGTTGGCACGTCCCTTCCTACTGTGCATTTATCCATGTGTCATGTTGATGAGTCAAGGATTTACCTATTTGGTTCTGACTTCTGACTCCATGTTTTGTGTGGTGTTTGTTCTATACCAAACCAAGGTAATGTTGATTAGAAAGTCTGTACTTAAGCAGTACTGTGTAGCGTGCATACAGCTCCATTCAGTGCATGGTAAGTCATGCCTAACTTGGAAAAGAATAGAATGGAATAGAAAAAAAACATGTCTAAGCCTAATCGCCACAATGTAATTTACTTTTGTACAGCTGTGAACAACGTAGGCTACAAAATATGACCTATGCTAAAGGTATTCCCAGATCAGTGCAAATGAAGCGAAGGAGACAAGGATAGGAAACCAATGGATGAAACGAGTTTAGAATATTTAGAGGAACCAGTGGTGTAAAGTACTTAAGTAAAAATACTTAAAAGTACTACTTAAGTAGCTGTTGTGGGTATCTGTACTTTACTTTACTATTTACATTTTTGACAACTTTGACTTTTACTCCACTACATTCCTAAAGAAAATAATGTACTTTCTACTCCATACATTTTCCCTGACACCCAAAAGTACTCGTTACATTTTGAATGCTTAGCAGGACAGGGAAATGGTCTAACTTACGCACTTAGAGAAAATCCCTAGTCAAGCGCTGTGAAATATCGTTTCAATAACCAAAATTGTTGTATTTACATGTATTTGTTGACTGTGAGTAAGTCCATCCCGATCTTGGACCATGGGTGGGGAGGGATTTGTTGGGGGATGAGCGTCTCCTTTTGTTCTCTCTTCTGGATGGAGTTGCAGGTGACACATTTGCTGATAAAGACCTTGACGTCCTCCGTAATCCTTGGCCAGAAAAAAGCATCACGTACCTTTCTGAGACTGGCCTCTATGCCTGAGCGGCCAGAGTGTATTTTGTGTAGAAAGTCAGCACGTAACATGTCAGGGATGAAGACCCTGTTTCCTTTAAATATTGTAATATTTGTGTTGTGGGGAAATGACCAGGCAGGAGACGGGAGTACAGTTTGTTTCGTTTAGTCAAAACCTCTCATGCTCTACAGCCCCTGGCCCAATAGTGTGCATGTGCATTTCCTATTAGGTGTAGGAACATAACACTGCCGTAATACATTACTGCTTAGTAACAGCATGGAAACTAATATAAACAGATATAGATCACAGATACTACAAATATCAGTCCATTTTCTGTGGTGAGCTCCTCTTTGTAAGTCCAGAAATCTTTCTGTGTTTGACTCACAGCCTGTTTGGTTCCAGGCCATCCGTTGTTGATTTGTGTGTACAAAGCCTGAAACAGTGGGTCCTGGCAACAGTGTGCTTTGATTGACTCCATTGTCTTAGGTGAGATGTTGACATCACTGGTGTGATCCACCTGTTCCAGGTCAGTTGTGGCCAGGCCCATAGCGTAGACCGTGGCTGGTGTTTGCATTTGTCTGTGCTCTGTGGTTGATTGAGCTGTTCTGGACAGGAAGTCAGCTACATGTAGTTCTTGGCCTTGTTTCTATCGCACGTGGAGTTGGTATCTTTGTAGCCTTAGCAACATTCTCTGCAATCGCTTGGGTGCTGTGAGTAGGGATTTCTTGAAGATTGTCTCAAGCGGTTTGTGGTGGCTGTGTATTGTGATAAACTCTCTGCCATGCAGATACTGGTCAAACTTGTCACATGCAAAAACAATGTATAGACATTCTTTCTCAATCTGTGCATATCTTTTTTGTTCTGTCTGAGTCAATATTCTGGAGGCAAATGCAACAGGTTGTCCTTTCTGCGCCCAAACCTGTCTCACTGGTATCACACTGCAGTGTGACTTCCTCATTCAGGTCATAGTATTCGAGCACTGGGAGTTGTGTGACTAACTGTTTGATAGTCTCAACTGCTGCATCATGCTATGTTATCCATGTCCAGTCATTGTCCTTGTAAGTCAGTCTTCTGAGCGGCTCACACACATCAGAGCGGGGCATGAATTTTGCAAGAGAGTTCACAAACCCCAACAGCCGCTGTAGTGACTTGACGTCAGTCGGAGGACCCATGTTCTGAATGGCTGTTATTTTCTCTGGGTCAGGGTGAAGGCTCTTTGTGGTGAGAAGATGACCCATGTGTGTCACACTCGGCAGCTTTAACCAGAGTTTATTTTTGTTGACATCTCTTGCTCTCTGCAGGAGAGCTGTGAGGTTTCTGTCATGATCTGCCATCGTCCTTTTCGGGTGTGTCACCACATCCACACAATAGAATGTCATCCGCGATCACACTCCTTTTAGTCCCTGTTCCTTCACACTGTTCAGCTGTGGGCTTGATTCCAAATGGCATTCTCAGCCATCTATATCCACCTACAGGTGTCCAGGAACTTGTTAGATTGCTGCCCACTTCATCAAATTTGACTTGCCAATATCCATATTTGGCATAGAGTACTGAGAATACCTCTGCATTGGATATCTCTGGTAGCCGGGTGGCGCCTCTAAAGGGGGGGGGGGGGGGGGTGCACTGTCACGGCTGCTCCCGCTCTTCTCATCTGGCGCTCGAGGGCGCCAAGCTCCCCAGCATTCCACACTCCTGCCACCATCATTACGCACACCTGCCTCCCACCCGTCACGTGCATCAGCGATTATTGGACTCACCTGGACTCAATCACCTGTGTCATTACCTTCCGTATATATGTCTGGTTCCCCACTCTGTTCCCTGCTTCAGCATTAATTGTTGTTTGTCTTTGTTTACCCGTGTGCTGACACTGTTCCTGTCCTGTTAGCTGTCTGTTCCTCATTAAATGTTCAACTCCCCGTACCTGTTTCTCATCTCCGGCGTCGGTCCTCACAGAATGCTGAAGCCATCATACGAAGCATCTGGGAGTGCTGACATTTCGGTTGGTGGGAACGTCATGTCCGGGGCCCGACACCGATGGAACCGGGGGTGCCTAAGCCGGATCGTCAGGTTTTTACGTCCAGCCAGCTCATCAGGCTGCTACGTCTCCGCTGGATCATCGGACTCCCACGCCTCAGCGGGATCAACAAGCCTTCATTCCTCAGCCGGATCGTCAGGCTCTCACGCCTCTGCCGGTTCGTTGGGGTTTCAAGCCCCCACCGGATTGTCCAGTGCACATGCCTCGGCCGGCCGTCTCACTCGCCAAGGTGGGACGCCAGGTGCCACCCTAGAGGGGGGGGGGGGGGTACTGTCATGCCTGCTCCCGCTCTTCCCCCCTGGCGCTCGAGGGCGCTGCTTCAGCATTAATTGTTGTTTGTCTTTGTCTACCCGTGTGCTGAAGCTTTTCCTGTCCTGTTACCTGTCTGTTCCTTATTAAATGTTCAACTCCCGTACCAGCTTTTCATCTCTGGCGTCGGTCCTTACAGCATCTGGAAGTATGATCTCAGTAAGGCTTTGTTGAGTGCACTGGGGTCCATGTATAGTCGTGGTTTATCAACAACAACAATGTTGTTAATCCAGGGTGTAGGCTCTGTGGCTTTCGTGATAATGTCTGCATTGTCCATTGAATGTACGGCCTTTGTGATCCTTCCCTTCAGGTATCTGTCTTGGTAGCTGCTGCACAGGCCTGGCTGCATTGTCTACTTCTAGGTGTGGCTTTCCAGAAAGGCAGCCAAGCCCATCCAACACATCCTTGTACTTGGAGATGATCTCCTCACTTGTCATGATGACCTCAGTGGATGTGGTGCTTTGGGATGTTGACGTGATGTAACACATGGCTGGGGTTCACATGTAGTAGTCTGGGTCTTTCATATGTGTCAGCTGACAACAGAGGAAGCTGGAATGTCTCCATGACCTGAAATTTGATAAGAAACATTTTTCCATCACGATCTGTTTTGAGATTGCATTCTCCTGTTGTCTTTATCAGTGTGTCGTCACATAGCTTGAGTGGAGCTTCGCTGGGTAGGAGAACTGGATTGACGTCTTGCATGACTTGCTGTAGGTCCCCGTAGCTTATGACATTCACTGTTGATCCTGTGTCTAATTGACATGTAATTGTATGGCTGGGGTCGTATGTCAATGGCTCATCACTGAGTGGAGCTAGCTTAAGGTTAATGAACCATTTTTCCCCCTTGCTTTCTACATATTTAACCTGTGAGATGTATCACATTGCCTCTGTTGTTTGGTCATTTGACTCATTATCTTCCTCTACTAGATTGAGTTGAGGTTTGTGTTGTGCTGGTTTACAAACTCTGGCAAAGTGGTTTGGTTTGCCACATGCTTTACAGGTGACACCGTATGCTGGGCATTTGGCTTTGGCAAGTACTGAACCACAGTAATGACAGGGTCAGTCGTTTGGCATTCTATGTTTGTTATTATCCCCTGTAAACTCTGTCTGTTTACTAAAATATGTTTTGTGTTTTGATTCTGAACATCGCTCACGGGAGGTATAATGAACAGTTTCGGGTCCACCTCCATCAATTTTTCTGATTTGCCTTTGTGCTTGTTCACTTGAACGACACATCAATAGCTTTGTTCAGTGTGAGGTGAGGTTCTCTGAGAATGCGCGCTCTCGCAGCTATATTTTTTGGGCCTATGACAAGCCTGTCACGGACTAGTTCCTCTCGTAATGCGCCAAATTCACATGTCTGCTAGCTTCCTCAGATTTGCAATGTACTGCTCTGTTGTTTCACATTGACAAATATTAAACACGTACCTCTCATAGATCACGTTCCTGGATGGCTCAAACTGTTTCTGTAGCGCCTGAGTCAGTTCTCTCTGCTTCAGGCAAGATGGAGCCGACAGAGATGGTCACCTCGCTTCTAGTCCTTAGGAAACTATAATGTTTTTTATAATGTATTATTTCTTACATTGTTAGACCAGAAAAGCTTAAGTGTTGTTACATACAGCTGGGAAGATCTACTGGATATCGGAGCGATGTCAACTTACCAACATTACGACCAGGAATACGACTTTCCCGAAGAGGATCCTTTGTTCGCACCACCACCCAGGACATTGGATCTAATCCCAGAGGCCGACCCAAAACAACATCGCTGCAAAAGAGTTAAACAGAGCGGCCTCCTGGTCAGACATCAAAGGTGTGCACACCACCCACCGCTTCCGAGTATATTACTCGCCAATGTCCAGTCTCTAGACAACAAGGTAGACTAAATTAGGGCAAGGGTTGCCTTCCAGAGAGACATCAGAGATTGTAACATTTTCTGTTTCACGGAAACATGGCTCTCTCGGGATACGTTGTCGGAGTCGGTACAGCCACCGGGATTCTTCATGCATCGCACCGACAGAAATAAACATCTCCCTGGGAAGAAGAAGGGCGGAGGTGTATGCCTCATGATTAACGACTCATGGTGTAATCGTAAAAATATAAAATGGCGCAGGGAGAAATGGCAGCAGTTTTACGGGCGCCCAACCAGTTGTGCTATTATGTGGGGTTTTTTTGCGTTATTTGTAACTTATTTTGTACATAATGTTTCTGCAACCGTATCTTACGGGGGAAAAAGAGCTTCTGTATATCAGGATAGCGATCACTCACCTCGGATTAGACAAAGATTTTTTTCTACAACAGACGATGCACAAGACATTCTCCAAACACCCCACACAACCGACATCCCCGTTATTTGCAAGAGGAAGTGACGCAGGTACAGAGGACAAAGATCTGGATGCCTGGTCAGAACCCGGAGAAGGCGACTGGGAAAGCTGCCGTTACCGTCAATACTACTCATCAACGTGCAATCGTTGGACAATAAATTAGATGAGGTACGATCATGAATATCCTACCAATGGGACATCAAAACTGTAATATCCTATGTTTCACGGAATTGTGACTGAATGACTGAATGGATATTCAGCTAGCGGGATATACACTGCACCGGCAAGATAGAACAGCACACTCTGGTAAGATGAGGGGGGGGCGGTCTGTGCATATTTGTAAACAACAGCTGGTGCACGAAATCTAAGGAAGTCTCTAGATTTTTCTCACCTGAAGTAGAGTATATTGTGATAAATTGCAGGCCACACTACTTGCTTAGAGAGTTTTCAGCTATACTTTTCGTGGCTGTTTATTTACCACCACAGACACATGCTGGCACTAAGACTCAGTCAGCTGTATAAGAAAAAAAGCTAACAGGAAACCACTCACCCAGAGGCGGCGCTCCTAGTGGCCGAAGACTTTAATGCAGGGACACTTAAATCAGTTCTACCAAATTTCTATCAACATGTTAAATGTGCAACCAGAGGGGAAAAAATTCTAGATCACCTGTAGTCCACACACAGAGATATGTACAAAGCTCTCCCTCGCCCTCCATTTGGTAAATCCGACCACAACTCTATCCTCCTGATTCCTGCTGACAAACAAAAATTAAAGCAGGAAGCACCAGTGACTCGGTCTATAAAAAAGTGGTCAGATGAAGCAGATGCTAAACTACAGGACTGTTGCGCTATCACAGACTGGAACATGTTCTGGGATTCTTCCAATGGCATTGAGGAGTACACCACATCAGTCACTGGCTTTATCAATAAGTGCATCGAGGACGTCGTCCCCACAGTGACTGTACGTACATACCCCAACCAGAAGCCATGGATTACAGGCAACATTCGCACTGAGCTAAAGGGTAGAACTGCCGCTTTCAAGGTGCGGGACTCTAACCCGGAAGCTTACAAGAAATCCTGCTATGCCCTGCGACGAACCATCAAATAGGCAAAGCGTCAATACAGTGCTAAGATTAAATCATACTACACCGGCTCCGACGCTCGTCTTATGTGGCAGGGCTTGCAAACTATTACAGACTACAAAGGGAAGCACAGCTGTGAGCTGCCCAGTGACTAGAGCCTACCAGATGAGCTAAATCACTTCTATGCTCGCTTCGAGGCAAGCAACACTGAGGCATGCATGAGAGCATCAGCTGTTCCTGACGACTGTGTGATCACGCTCTCCGTAGCCGACGTGAGTAAGACCTTTAAACAGGTCAACATTCACAAGGCTGCAGGGCCAGACGGATTACCAGGATGTGTGCTCCACTGACACTTTCAACATGTCCCTGATTGAGTCTGTAATACCAACATGTTTCAAGCAGACCACCATGGTCCCTGTGCCCAAGAACACAAAGGCAACCTGCCTAAATGACTACAGACCCGTAGCACTCACGTCCGTAGCCATGAAGTGCTTTGAAAGGTTGGTAATGGCTCACATCAACATCATTATCCCAGAAACCCTAGACCCACTCCAATTTGCATACCTCCCAAACAGATCCACAGATGATGCAATCTCTATTGCACTCCACACTGCCCTTTCCCACCTGAACAAAAGGAACACATGTGAGAATGCTATTCATTGACTACAGCTCAGCGTTCAACACCATAGTACCCTCAAAGCTCATCACTAAGCTAATGATCCTGGGACTAAACACCTCCCTCTGCAACTAGATCTTGGATTTCCTGACGGGCCGCCCCCAGGTGGTGAGGGTAGGTAGCAACACATCTGCCACGCTGATCCTCAACACTGGAGCTCCACAGGGGTGCGTGCTCAGACCCCTCGGGTACTCCCTGTTCAACCACGACTGCATGGCCAGGCATGACTCCAACACCATCAAGTTTGCAGACGACACAACAGTGGTAGGCCTGATCACAGACAACAACGAGACAGCCTATAGGGAGGAGGTCAGAGACCTGGCCATGTGGTGCCAGAAAAACAACCTATCCCTCAATGTAACCAAGACCAAGGAGATGATTGTGGACCGTAAGAAAAGGAGGACCGAGCACACCCCCATTCTCATCGACGGGGCTGTAGTGGAGCAGGTTGAGAGCTTCAAGTTCCTCGGTGTACACATCACCAACAAACTAGAATGGTCCAAACACACCAAGACAGTCGTGAAGAGGGCACGACAAAGCCTATTCCCCCTCAGGAAACTAAAAAGATTTGGCATGGGTCCTGAGATCCTCAAAAGGTTCTACAGCTGCAACATCGAGAGCATCCTGACTGGTTGCATCACTGCCTGGTATGGCAATTGCTCGGCCTCTGACCGCAAGGCACTACAGAGGGTAGTGCGTACGGCCCAGTACATCACTGGGGCTAAGCTGCATGCCATCCAAGACCTCTACACCAGGCGGTGTCAGAGGAAGGCCCTAAAACTTGTCTAAGACCCCAGCCACCCCAGTCATAGACTGTTCTCTCTGCTACCGCATGGCAAGCGCTACCGGAGTGCCAAGTCTCGGACAAAAAGGCTTCTCAACAGTTTTTACCCCCAAGCAGTGGTAGGACTGCTGCTACTCTCTGTTTGTCATATATGGATAGTCACTTTAACTATACATTCATGTACATACTACCTCAATTGGGCCAACCAGTGCTCCCGCACATTGGCTAACCGGGCTATCTGCATTGTGTCCCGCCACCCACTACCCGCCAACCCCTCTTTTTACGCTGCTACTACTCTCTGTTTGTCATATATGCATAGTCACTTTAACTATACATTCATGTACATACTACCTCAATTGGGCCAACCAGTGCTCCCGCACATTGGCTAACCGGGCTATCTGCATTGTGTCCCGCCACCCGCCACCCACCACCCGCCAACCCCTCTTTTATGCTACTGCTACTCTCTGTTCATCATATATATATAGTCACTTTTTAACCATATCTACATGTACATACTACCTCAATCAGCCTGACTAACCGGTGTCTGTATGTAGCCTCGCTACTTTTATAGCCTCGCTACTGTATATAGCCTGTCTTTTTACTGTTGTTTTATTTCTTTACTTACCCATTGTTCACCTAACACCTTTTTTGCACTATTGGTTAGAGCCTGTAAGTAAACATTTCACTGTAAGGTCTACACCTTTGATATTCGGCGCACGTGACAAATATACTTTGATTTGATTTGAACTCAAGTCAAATGCGACCATATTATCTCCCAAGAGAATTCTCGTCGGTGATTGTAACTGCCGTGTATATCCCACCTCAAGCCGATTCCACATCGGCACTCAAGGAACTTCACTGGACTCTATGCAAACTAGAAACCATACATCCTGAGGCTGCATTTATTGTAGATGGAGATTTTAACAAAGCAAATTTGAGAACAAGGATACCTAAATTCTATCAGCATATTGATTGTAGCACTCGTGCAGGCAATACACTGGATCACTGCTACTCTAACTTCCGTGATGCATACAAGTGATCCATCCCCCGCCCTCCCTTCGGCAAATCCGACGACGACTCCATTTTGCTCCTACCGTTCTCTAGGCAGAAACTCAAACAGGATTTTCCCATGACAAGAACTATTCAACGCTGGTCTGACCAATCGGAATCCACGCTTCAAGATTTTTTTGATCAAGCGAACTGGGAAATGTTCCGGGCAGCCTCAGAGAATAATATTGATTTATATGCTGATTCGGTGACTGAGTTTATAAGTGCATTGGAGATGTTGTACCCACTGTGACTATTACAACCTACCCTAACCAGAAACTGTGGATAGATGGCGACATTCGAGCAAAACTAAAAGCGGAAACAATCACATTCAACCATGGAAAGATGACTGGGAATATGGCCGAATATAAACAGTGTAGTTATTCTCTCCGCAAGGCAATCAAACAAGCAAAATGTCGATAAAGGGACAAAGTGGAGTCGCGATTCAACGGCTCAGACACGAGACAGAAATTACGGACTACAAAAAGAAAATCAGCCACGTCACGAACACTGACGTCTTGCTTCCAGACAAACTAAACACCTTCTTTGCCCGCTTTGAGGATAATACAGTGCCACCGACATGGCCCGCTACCATGTACTACTGGGCCCCCCTCTCCTACTCTGTGGCCGACGTAAATAAGACATTTAAACGCATTAACCCTCGCAAGGCTGCCGGCCCAGACGGCATCCATAGCCTTGTCCTCAGAGCATGCGCAGACCAGCTGGCTGGTGTATATTGTCAGACATATTCAATCGCTCCCTATCCCAGTCTGCTGTCCCCATGTGCTTCAAGATGGCCACCATTGTTCCTGTACCCAAGAAGGCAAAGATAACTGAACTAAATGACTATCGCCCAGTAGCACTCACTTCTGTCATCATGAAGTGCTTTGAGAGACTAGTCAAGGATAATATCACCTCCACCTTACCTGCCACCTTAGACCCACTTCAATATGCATACTGCCCCAATAAGTCCACAGACGATGCAATCGCCATCACACTGCACACTGCCCTATCCCATCTGGACAAGAGTAATACCTATGTAAGAATGCTGTTCATTGACTACAGCTCAGCATTCAACACCATAGTACCCTCCGAGCTCATCATTAAGCTTGAGGCCTTGGGTCGAAACCTCGCCTTGTGCAACTAGGTCCTGGACTTTCTGATAAGCCGCCTCCAGGTGGTGAAGGTAGGAAACAACATCTCCACTTCGCTGATCCTCAACACTGGGGCCCCACAAGGGTGCATTCTCAGCCCCCTCCTGTACTTCCTGTTCACGCATGACTGCGTGGCCATGCACGCCTCCAACTCAATCATCAAGTTTGCAGACGACACAACAGTAGTGGGCTTGATTACCAACAATGACGAGACAGCCTACAGGGAGGAGGTGAGGGCCCTCAGAGTGTGGTGTCAGGAAAACAACCCCTCACTCAATGTCAACAAAACAAAGGAGATGATCATGGACTTCAGGAAACAGCAGAGGGAGCACCCCCCTCCCCGATCCACATCGAAGGGACAGAAGTGGAGAAGGTGGAAAGTTTTAAGTTCCTCTGCTTACACATCACAGACAAACTGAAATGGTCCACCCACACAGACAGTGTGGTGAAGAAGTCGCAACAGCACCTTTTCAACCTCAGGAGGCTGAAGGAATATGGCTTGGCATCTAAAACCCTCACAAACTTTTACAAATGCACAATTGAGAGCATCCTGTCGGGGCTGTATCACCGCCTGGTAGGGCAACTGCAACTGCACCGCCCACAACCGCAAGGCTCTCCAGAGGGTGGTGCATTATGCACAATGCATCACCGGGGGCAAATTACCTGCCCTCCAGGACATGTCACAGGAAGACCAAAAAGATCATCAAGGACAACAACCACCCGAGCCACTGCCTGTTCACCCCTCTATCATCCAGAAGGCAAGGTCAGTACAAGTGCATCAAAGCTGGGACCGAGAGACTGAAAAACAGCTTCTATCTCAAGGCCATCAGACTGTTGAACAGCCATCCCTAACACAGAGAGGCTTCTGCCTACATACAGACTCGAAATTATTGGCCACTTAATAAATGGAACACCAGTCACTTTAATAGTGCTACTTTAATAATGTTTACATATATATACTGTATTTTATACCATTTATTGCATCTTGCCTATGCCGCTCGGTCATCGCTTATCCACATATTTATATGTACATATTCTTATTTCATCCCTTTAGATTTGTGTGTATTAGGTAGTTGTTGTGGAATTGTTAGATTACTTGTTATATATTACTGCACTGTCGGACCTCGAAGCGCAAGCATTTCACTACACTCGCATTAACATCTGCTAACCATGTGTATGTGACCGATAACATTTGATTTGATTTGATATGAAGATGTAAGAGATGACATTCCTTTCCCATCACGGTTAGCAGAGTTGCTATGCGGACTTTTGCTTCCTTTTTGTCCAGACCGGTAGCTATCTCATAGTTTTCCCATTGACAGAAATGTCCAGTTGTGGTATGTATCGCCCTTCATGTCCATAGGTTCTGGTACTGGAATTACCGGGTAAGCCATGGTTATTATTTTTTGTGGCTGGTTAGCTAGTTGGCACGTCCCTTCCTACTGTGCATTTATCCATGTGTCATGTTGATGAGTCAAGGATTTACCTATTTGGTTCTGACTTCTGACTCCATGTTTTGTGTGGTGTTTGTTCTATACCAAACCAAGGTAATGTTGATTAGAAAGTCTGTACTTAAGCAGTACTGTGTAGCATGCATACAGCTCCATTCAGTGCATGGTAAGTCATGCCTAACTTGGAAAAGAATAGAATGGAATAGAAAAAAAAACATGTCTAAACCTAATCGCCACAATGTAATTTACTTTTGTACAGCTGTGAACAACGTAGGCTACAAAATATGACCTATGCTAAAGGTATTCACAGATCAGTGCAAATGAAGCGAAGGAGACAAGGATAGGAAACCAATGGATGAAACCAGTTTAGAATAGAGGCACCAGTGGTGTAAAGTATTTAAGTAAAAAATACTTAAAAGTACTACTTAAGTAGCTGTTGTGGGTATCTGTACTTTACTTTACTATTTATATATTAGACAACTTTGACTTTTACTCCACTACATTCCTAAAGAAAATAATGTACTTTTTACTCCATACAGGAAAATGGTCTAATTCACACAATTAAAAAGAAAATCCCTAGTCATCCCTCCTGCCTCTGATCTGGCGAACACACTAAACACAAATGCTTTGTTTGTAAATGATGTCTGAGTGTTGGAGTGTGCCCCTGGCTACATTTAGAAAACAATTAGCTTAATATAAGGAATTTGAAATGATTTATACTTTTACTTTTGAGACTCAAGTATATTTTAGCATTACATTTACTTTTGATACTTAAGTATATTTAAAACCAAATACTTTTAGACTTTTACTCAAGTATGATTTTACTGGGTGACTTTCACTTTTACTTAAGTTATTTATATTAAGGTTTCTTTACTTTTACTCAAGTATGACGATTAGGTACATTTTCCACCACTGAGATGTACCCCTCAAGTTCATCACATGCAGCGGGCAGCTCATCCTCCTCTCTCTAGCGCAGGTCCCTCGCAATTTGAACCGTGTGACGTCACCATGAAAAACCATACATCGACACCCTAAACAAGGCATGTCAATGTTCTTGTATTTAGATACAAGCTGTAGTACAGCACTTGTTGCGGCTATAAGGAGACCACTAACTTGCTAGCAAGGAAACAAGCCAGGAAAGCCAACTTTCTCCACCCTTAACAACTCCGAATATCGGTTTTGCAACGTCAACAAGTTAGCTACATGGTTGTCTTCTAGTTAAACAGGTAAATATCTGAAAATGTTTTGTCTTGAAAATAACGTTTGTTTTACCTACTTATAGCTATCTAGGTTTAGTAGCTAACAGCAGTTTGTTGGTGCTTGATTGGAAAGCAGATCCAAAGAATTAAAAGCTAGCTAGCCCTTGATCATGACATTTAGTGCAATTACATTACACATAGGAGTCATTGGATGAAGGCGTCTTCTTTATGGGGGAGTTTAGCCCCGAGGAAAAATCAAATCGGCTGCAACTGTGTTAAAACAGTGTACACGGTGTATTTTGCATTTGTGAAATTCTTTTTGATGTGATTTTAAAGTAGAGGGATTTAGCTATATTTCTAGAGCAGTACCGCAATTGAGAATCCATTCACGTTTAAATGGAGTATTGGCTGTTTTGGCTTCCAGAGCCAATGCATCTTTAAAATGAACATGTAACAAACAAGCAATGTGAAATATATATTTCAATAACTAAAGTTGTTAGCTATGGTCCGAGTATTTTTATTTAACCACCTTTCGGTTACTAGTCCAACGCTCTAACCACTAGGCTACCCTGCCTCCCCGAGTAACGTAGGCTCCTTTAGTCCATTATTGGGCTAGCTATGCTAATATAATATAGCTATGATTAAAATACATATTGCACCTCATACGAAAATAAATTATTGAGCATTTGCTGTGGTGTCATAGTTTTCTATTAAGCCAATGTGAGTAGAAATGTAACTTATAGAAATGTAATTTGAATTTAAAGCAATTCTAAGAAGTTGTAGATCTGTTCTATGTGCGCTATTTCTTTACTGCCCGTCTTTAAAGTTAGGTTTTGCGTCTTTTGCTTTCGGTTTTGTACACCAGCTTCAAACAGCTGAAAATACAACAATTTTGGTTATTGAAAATATATTTCACAGTGCTTGTTTTGTCACAGAAACTATTATTTTAGTAACCAGGAAATCAAATCAAAAATCAAATCAAACATACTTTATTTGTCACATGCGCCGAATACAACAAGTGTAGATCTTAAGGTGAAATGCTTACTTACAAGCCCATAACCCACAGCGCAGTTCAAGAAGAGTTAAGAAAATATTTACCAAATTAACTAAAGTAAAAAGTAACACAATAACAATAACGAGGCTATTTACCGGTACCTTACAGGTTTAGGTCATTTGTACCTGGGTGATTCTGCAACTTCGGGCACTTTGGCCCGGCAAGCTTTCAGAAATTAAAATGTATTGAAACACCATTTTACCAGTATTATAATCGTGTTTGATTTGTCTATAAATAATATCTGATAATGGCTGCGATCGTACTATTCAGGAATTGATATATTTTCGTCATTTTTCTCAAACAGCCATAGACGAATGTCATTTCCATCACATCATTAAACATCCATTTTAGTTGAAAATGAAATATCATACAATTATTTTATAACACATTTTTTATACATCTGTACATTAACTTGCATTGAATATTATTTGAAGTGCTTTTTAAGGTTTTCCTAAAAAATCCAACACAACGCTTGACTGTATAACCTTGCCTTTGTGACAGCTGAAAATATTTATTTATCATTAAAAAAAATAAGATATTTCCACCCAACCTTTTTGTCAGATTATGATAACAACCATATTATTTCCCTATCTAAAACAAATCAATCAATGTAAATTATACATAATATAATAATCTACCTAAAAATATGGGTGTGGTGGAAATGACATCTATGTAAAAATAAAAAATAAATGTATGAAAAGAATATTTTATTGCCAACATTTTGAACAACAACCATTGTGGAACATGTAATTAATTTAAGAAAAAGTAAGATTCCAAAAGTGGGCAGAGCTCAAGGAAGTAGGCCAGTGTTTTTGAGAGAGAAGCCCAGATTGCAGAGGGGTCATCTGCATAGAAGAGCTCAGTGAGCAAAGTGAAACGGTATTTTGAAACAATAAAATCCTTTTCAAGTTCTTCAGAGTTCCTTTCATTTTCTGTTTTGTCTTTGGGGAATCTTGTCTGTCTATTTTCTTCATCAGTTGATCATTCCTTTTTTTGTATTTCTCAGTTTTCCGTTAAGCTTTACCAGGTTTGGCATTTGTCATGCAAAGATCTCTATGTTTTTGAGCGACCTCTTCCAACCGTTTTCCTTCCAGCAAGTATTAGACTTGTCATTCCTGCTGCAGTAGATGAGGAAGGGGTTTCAGGGTGTGCATCAGGGCAGGTAAGTTAGGGGCAGGTATGAAGGCCTCATGTTCTGGCTGCAAGTCATCTGGTGACTGAGGTGATGTGTTGCCTGATAGGTAGGTCTCCATTGTAACTGTTCTCTTTAAAGTCTGTCTTCTATTCCGTTGGTTACATTTCCATTGCCATCTCTTGCTTCTTTGTTCTCGCTTTGTAAGCTCAGAGATAGATATCACTTCTCCATTTTCTTTTTTCTTCCAGTATCTCTCCCTGTCTTTTTGCAGATTGTAAGGCCTGGGTGTCGGAGTGCGTAGTCAAGCGCAGGGAAACAGCAGGTGCAATAACAACTGTTCTTTAATGAACACGGAGAAACCAGGCCACCCTACTTAACACACTGGGTGTACCTCTCAAACAACCCCAGACACGGGGGAAACGAACACAGTCCAGATAACACGAAGAACGAAACAAACACCACTCTTACTAACCAACAATCCCGCACAAAGAAATGTGCGGGCCGGCTGACTAATAAGCCCAACTAATTACACCCTAATACAAAACAGGTGCACCCAATAAACACATAGGGAGGGGGAGAAAAGGATCAGTGGCAGCTAATAGGCCGATGACGACGACCGCCGAGCGCCACCCGAACGGGAAGGAGAGCCTGCCTCGGTCGAAGTCGTGACAGTACCCCCCCTCTGACGCGCGGCTCCCGCAGCGCGCCGACACCGGCCTCGAGGTCGACCCGGAGGACGAGGTGCAGGGCGATCCGGATGGAGGCGATGGAAATCCCTCAGCATAGACGGATCCAAAATGTCCCCCACCGGTACCCAGCACCTCTCCTCCGGACCGTACCCCTCCCAGTCCACGAGGTACTGCAGGCCCCTCACCCGGCGTCTCGAGTCCAGAATGGCCCGTATCGTGTACGCCGGGGACCCCTCGATGTCAAGAGGGGGAGGAGGGACCTCCGGCACCTCACCGTCCTGCAGGGGACCAGCTACCACCGGCCTGAGGAGAGACACATGAAACGAGGGGTTAATACGATAATAGGAAGGGAGTTGTAATCGATAACACACCTCGTTTATTCTCCTCAGGACTTTGAAGGGCCCTACACACTGCGGACCCAGCTTCCGGCAGGGCAAGCGGAGGGGCAGGTTTCGGGTCGAGAGCCAGACCCTGTCCCCCGGTACAAACACGGGGGCCTCACTGCGGTGGCGGTCAGCGCTCCTCTTCTGCCGTCCACTGGCTTTTTGGAGAGATTCCTGGACGGCCCTCCATGTCTCCTTGGAACGCTGCACCCATTCCTCCACCGCAGGAGCCTCGGTCTGGCTCGGATGCCATGGTGCCAGGACCGGCTGGTACCCCAATACACACTGAAAGGGGGACACGTTAGTAGAGGAGTGGCGTAGTGAGTTCTGGGCCATTTCGGCCCAGGGAATGTATCTCGCCCACTCCCCTGGCCGGTCCTGGCAATACGACCGCAGAAACCTACCCACCTCCTGGTTCACTCTCTCCACCTGCCCATTACTCTCAGGGTGATACCCGGAGGTCAGGCTGACTGAGACCCCCAAACGCTCCATGAACGCCCTCCATACTCGGGACGTGAATTGGGGGCCCCGATCAGAAACGATGTCCTCCGGCACCCTGTAGTGCCGGAAGACGTGGGTGAATAATGCATCCGCAGTCTGTAGGGCTGTAGGAATACCGGGCAACGGGAGACGACGACAGGACTTCGAGAACCGATCCACAATCACCAGTACCGTAGTGTTCCCCTGAGACGGGGGAAGATCGGTCAGAAAATCTACGGACAGGTGCGACCAAGGCCGTTGTGGAACGGGGAGGGGTTGTAACTTCCCTCTAGGAAGGTGCCTAGGAGCCTTACTCTGGGCGCATACCGAACAGGAGGAAACATAAACCCTAACGTCTCTCGCCAAGGTAGGCCACCAATACCTCCCCCGAAGACTCCCCACCGTCCTCTTCACCCCAGGGTGACCCGAGGAGGGTAGAACGTGAGCCCACCGAATCAATTTGTCCCGAACACCAAGCGGCACGTACTTCCGCCCCACCGGACACTGAGGAGGAGCGGGTTCCGCCCGTAACGCCCGCTCGATGTCCGAGTCCACTTCCCACACCACTGGTGCTATCAGCCTAGAGGCGGGAAGGATGGGAGTGGGTTCGGTGGGCCGATCGTCCGAGTCGTAAAAACGGGACAGTGCATCCGCCTTTACGTTCTGAGAGCCCGGTCTATATGTTAACGTAAACTGAAATCGGGTAAAGAACATGGCCCACCTTGCTTGACGTGGGTTCAGTCTCCTAGCTGCCCGAATATACTCCAGATTCTGGTGGTCGGTCCAGATGAGAAAAGGGTGCTTAGCCCCCTCAAGCCAGTGTCTCCACACCTTCAGGGCACTGACCACTGCTAACAACTCCCGGTCCCCCACATCATAGTTACGCTCCGCTGAACTGAGCTTCTTCGAGAAGAAAGCACAGGGGTGGAGTTTTGGTGGCGTACCAGAGCGCTGTGATAGCACGGCACCTACCCCAGCCTCGGACGCGTCCACCTCCACTATGAATGCTAGAGAGGGATCCGGATGCGCGAACACGGGCGCATCCGTGAACAGCGCCTTCAACCTGTTGAAAGCTCCGTCCGCTTTTGCTGACCACTGCAGCCGCACCGGACCCCCCTTCAGCAGTGAGGTAATGGGAGCTGCTACCTGGCCAAAACCCCGGATAAACCTCCGGTAGTAGTTGGCAAAACCCAAAAACCGCTGCACCTCTTTTACCGTGGTCGGAGTCGGCCAATTACGCACGGCCTTAATGCGGTCACTCCCTACCACCACGCCCGAGGTGGAAATGCGATAACCCAGAAAGGAGACGGCTCGTTTGGAGAACACACACTTCTCAGCCTTGACATATAGGTCATGCTCCAGCAGTCTACCAAGCACCTTGCGCACCAGAGACACATGCGCGGCGTGAGTGGCTGAGTAGATCAGAATGTCATCGATATAAACAACCACTCCCTGCCCGTGCAGGTCCCTGAGAATATCGTCTACAAAGGATTGGAAAACGGCTGGAGCATTCTTTAACCCATACGGCATGACGCAGTACTCATAATGGCCCGATGTGGTACTAAATGCGGTTTTCCACTCGTCTCCTTTCCGAATACGCACCAGACTATACGCGCTCCTGAGATCCAATTTTGTGAAGAACTGCGCTCCATGAAATGATTCCATTGCCGTAGCAATGAGAGGTAGTGGGTAACTAAACCCTACGGTGATGGCATTTAGACCTCTATAATCAATACATGGACGCAAACCTCCCTCCTTTTTCTTCACAAAAAAGAAACTCGAGGAGGCGGGTGAGATGGAGGACCGAATGTACCCCTGTCCCAGAGACTCAGTAACATATGTCTCCATAGCCACCGTCTCCTCTTGGGACAATGGGTACACGTGACTCTTGGGAAGCGGAGCGTCTACCTGGAGATCTATCGCACAATCCCTTCCCGGTCGATGAGGTGGTAATTTAGTCGCTTTCTTTTTACTGAAAGCGATTGCCAAATCAGCATACTCGGGGGGAATGCACACCGTGGAACCCTGGTCTGGACTTTCCACCGACGTGGCACCAATGGAAACTCCCAAACACCTTCCAGAACACTCCTTTGACCACCCCTGGAGAACCCCCTGTCTCCACGAAATCTTAGGATTGTGCCGGGCCAGCCAGGGAATACCTAGCACCACTGGAAACGCAGGCGAATCAATAATATAAAAGCTGATACGCTCCTTATGATTCCCCTGCGTCACCATGTCCAGGGGGACCGTGGTCTCCCTGACCACCCCTGACCCTAATGGCCAGCTATCTAGGGAGTGCACGGGAAAGGGAGAATCTATCGGCACAAGCGGAACCCTTAACCTAAGAGCGAGTCCGCGATCCATAAAGTTCCCAGCTGCGCCTGAATCGACTAGCGCCCTATGCTGGGAAGAGGGAAAAAATTTAAGGAAAAAAATCAAGACAAACATGTGACTAACAGGGGGTTCTGGGTGAGTTTGGTGCTGACTCACCTGGGGTGATCGAGAAGCGTTCCGCCTGCCATCTCGACTCCCAGACGGACCCCCCCAGCACCGATCGGCCGTGTGTCCTCTCCGACCACAGCTGGTACAGGGAGAGCCTCCTCCTCCGGTATCCCTCGGCCCAGCCCCTCCCAACTCCATCGGAATAGGAGCGGAGGGGCTGGGTGGTGGAACGTACAGGACCCTCTCAGAACGCCCGCGGGCAGCCAGCAGATTGTCCAGACGGATGGACATGTCAATCAGCTCATCCAGAGAAAGAGCGGTGTCCCGACATGCTAGCTCCCTGCGGACGTCCTCCCGGAGACTACACCGGTAGTGATCAATAAGGGCCCTGTCGTTCCACCCAGATCCTGCAGCCAGGGTCCGGAACTCCAGCGCGTAATCCTGGGCGCTCCTCTTCTCCTGCCTAAGGTGGAACAGTCGTTCTCCCGCCGCTCGGCCCTCTGGAGGATGGTCAAATACGGCCCGAAAACGGCGGGTGAACTCTGGGTAATGCTCCTTCGCCGAGTCTGGGCCATTCCAGACTGCGTTGGCCCACTCCAGAGCACGACCCGTGAGGCAGGAGACGAGGACACTCACCCTCTCCGCTCCCGAGGGAGTGGGTCTTACAGCGGCAAGGTACAGTTCCAGTTGGAGTAGGAACCCCTGGCACCCCGCCGCCGATCCATCATAAACCCTCGGGAGTGTCAGACGGAGAGCGCTGGAGCCGAGGAATGGAGAGTCCTGAGCTGGAGGAGCCGAAGGTGGAGAGAGGAGACCACTCCTCTCCCATCGGTCCATTCGCTCCATCATCGAATCCATCGCTGATCCAATAAGGTGGAGAACAGTGGTATGATGGAGCACCCGTTCCTCCATCGATGGGAGAGGGTTGGCCGCTGCTCCTGCTGACTCCATTTGGTGGTGCGGGATTCTGTAAGGCCTGGGTGTCGGAGTGCGTAGTCAAGCGCAGGGAAACAGCAGGTGCAATAACAACTGTTCTTTAATGAACACGGAGAAACCAGGCCACCCTACTTAACACACTGGGTGTACCTCTCAAACAACCCCAGACACGGGGGAAACGAACACAGTCCAGATAACACGAAGAACGAATCAAACACCACTCTTACTAACCAACAATCCGGCACAAAGAAACGTGCGGGCCGGCTGACTAATAAGCCCAACTAATTACACCCTAATACAAAACAGGTGCACCCAATAAACACATAGGGAGGGGGAGAAAAGGATCAGTGGCAGCTAATAGGCCGGTGACGACGACCGCCGAGCGCCACCCGAACGGGAAGGAGAGCCTGCCTCGGTCGAAGTCGTGACACAGATGTTCCTGGTATCGTATAGGATCATTTTTTTATTTTGTTTCTATATGTCTGTGACCTCTGTGCTGTTTTATGTGGCGTCTTCTAAAAACAAATAAATACTACTTAAGTTTTCCAATTGTGCACACCTTGGAGCATTTTCTAGATAAAAGTAATTTAAAACATGATTAAATAAGCCTAAATAAAAAGTAATAACATAATGGATGTTTGTCATTTCTACCACATTCTGTCATTTCTACCACGTTCTGTCATTTCCAGCACAGTTAAGTTTGTGATGGAAATGACTGTGATGGATATTTTTTTCTAAAATCCCCAAAATTGAGCCTGAGGACATAGAAGTTCTTGTAGTTGCAGAATTACCCACCTGTAAGTCGGGGTGAAGTGACTAGGCATAGATAATTAACAGTGAGTAGCAGCAGTGTACAAAACAAATTGAGGAGGAGGAGGGGGGGGGGTCAATGTAAATAGTGCTTGGGTGACTGGTGTCTCTGACAATTTTATGCGCTTTCCTCTGACACGCCTATTATATAGGTCCTGGATGGCAGGAAGCTTGGCCCCAGTGATGTACTGGGCCATATTACCCTCTACGATCAGATGCCCAGCAGTTGCTATACCAGGCGGTGATGCAACCGGTCAGGATGCTCTCGATGGTGCAGATTTTGAATGTTTTGAGGATCTGGGGACCCATGCCAAATCTTTTTGGTCTCCTGAGGGGGAATAGGTTTTGTCGTGCCCTCTTCACAACTGTCTTGGTGATGTGGACACCAAGGAACTTGAAACTCTCGACCTGCTCCACTACAGCCCCGTCGATGTTAATGAGGGCCTGTTCGGCCCACCTTTTCCTGTAGTCCACGATCAGCTCCTTTGTCTTGCTCACATTGAGGGAGAGGTTGTGGCAGAGCGATTTCAGCATATTGCAGCTTATTTTAGTAACCAGGAAATGGCAGAGCGATTTCTGCATATTGCATCTTTAACGTTAGAAATGCCAATCCCAAAAATACTATTAAGCTACGTTACGCAAAGCTAATCAAAGGACTTTCATGCCATGGCTAGCTAACCTAGAAGAGTCCTATGATGTAACTTGTCTGAGGTCGATGTAGCTAGTCCTGAGAGCCATAGAGGTGTCCAAATTGTGCACACAGTGACCCACCTGTCTTGTCAGTGTCAGTCATGATCATCTATTATGGCTTGGGGGTACGGCTAGGATTCCATTCACTATATAAACATCCTTTATGTCATTATATGAATTATAACAAGAGATAGCTAACTAGGTATGTTCCTTGTAGCCAGTGTTCCCTCTAAGCTGCATACGGGCGTGCCGCTCCCCCGGGACTGCCGCACAGAAGAAATATCAGCATGCTCAGAGAAGCACGGGATTGAATTTCACTCAGTTGCACCCTTTAGTTAACACTATCAACGTTTCCCTTTACTGTGGAAATTGTGATTGAATCAACGTATTATTAGCCACTTTCAATGTAACATACCGAAAGAAACCAAACTATGCAAGACTTAGTATGCAAAACTAACTATGCAAGAGATTTTGTTGTAGGCAGAATGCATCGGAGTAGGATTCTATTGCATTGACAGGCACGACCCAGGCCTGTACTGTAAACAGACCAGTGCACCATAACCAATCAGAGCTGCGGTAGGCCTATATGTAAATAGACCATTGCTATATATGGATCTGTGCCATTCACTTTGAACTGGACTGTGTTTACAGCATGAGCGGTCGTCAGTAGATGCACTTGTTTTGAGATCAAAGCCAGAGTGTGTACATGTGTTCATATCTTTCGAGTTATTAGCCCAGTTATAGATCATGTGTAGTCAACAATGGGGGGAGTGATTGCTTCCTACAAAATTTGTGCATTTCTAGACATCTTTGAAAAACAAGTCAGTGAAGGAGTTTTTTTTATGTCTTAAAGGGGTGTGGCTGCAGGGGCAGTATTGAGTAGCTTGGATGAAAGGTGCACAGCGGTGCCGAGAGTAAACGGCCTGCTCCTCAGTCATAGTTGCTAATATATGCATATTATTATTAGTATTGGATAGAAAGCACTCTGAAGTTTCTAAAACTGTTTGAATTATGTCTGTGAGTATAACAGAACTCATGTGGCGGGCAAAAACCTGAGAAAAAATCCAAAACGGAAGTGGAAATTATTAGGCTGGTCGATTTTCAACCAAGATCCCATTGAAATCACAGCAAGATATGAATGAGTTTTCACTTCCTACGGCTTCCACTAGATGTCAACAGTCTGTAGAACTTTGTCTGATGCCTCTACTGTGAAGGGGGGCGAATGAGAGAGGAATTAGTTAAGTCTGCCATGACCTGACCATGCTTTCACCATGCACCTTCACATAAGACGGAGCTCTGTTCCATCGCTCATCTGAAGTCAATGTAATTCTCCGGTTGGAACGTTATTCAAGATTTATGTTAACAACATTATAAAGATTGATTCAATACATCGTTTGACATATTTCTACTGACTGTTACTGAACTTTTGGACATTTCGTCAGCTTTTAGGGAACGCGCTTCGTGACTTTGGAATTGTTTACCAAACGCGCTAACAAATAATACTGAGACAGGAGGGGTCGGGAGACACTGTGGCCCTGTCCGACGACAGGGCCAAGATACCCCTGGACAGGGCCAAGCAGGCAGGATTTAACCCCACTTACTTTGCCAAAGCACAGCCCCCACACCACTAGAGGGATATCTTCAATCACCCAACTTACCATCCTGAGACAAGGCCGAGTATAGCCCACAAAGATCTCCACCACGGCACAACCCAAGGGGGAGCAGTAGACTACTTGACCACTGTTAAAACTAACTTAAAACCTCTTTGGGATAGGGGGCAGCGTTGGGAAGTTTGGATGAGAAGCGTGCCCAGAGTAAACAACCTGTTACTCAGGCCCAGAAGCTAGAATATGCATATAACTAGTAGATTTGGATAGAAAACACTCAAGTTTCCAAATCTGTTACAATAATGTCTGTGAGTATAACAGAACTCATATGGCAGGTGAAAACCTGAGAAAAATCCAACCAGGAAGTGGGAATTCTGAGGTTTGTAGTTTTAAGTGAATGCCTATCGAATATCCAGTGTCTGTGGGGTCAGATTGCACTTCCCAAGGCTTCAAGTAGATGTCAACAGTCTTTAGAAGTTGTTTCAGGCTTCTATTGTGAAAGGGGAGAGAATAAGAGCACTCAAAGCAAGTGGCTCAGCTGAAAGCCATGAGTTGTTTGTGGCCGTGCGTGCAACGTTCGTTCCCTTTCCTTTCTAATGAAAACAGTATTGTCCGGTTGAAACATTATTGAATATTTATGATAAAAACACCCTAAGGATTGATTAGGAACATCGTTTGACATGTTTCTACGAACTTTAATGGAACTTTTTTGACTTTTCGTCTGGATGTGGTGCCCGCGCTTTGTGTATTTGGATTACTGGACTAAACGTGCAAACAAAAAGGAGGTATTTGGATATAAAGATGAACTTTATCGAACAAAACGAACATTTATTGTCTAACATGGAGACCTGGGAGTGCCATCAGATGAAGATCATCAAAGGTAAGTGATTAATTTTAACGCTATTTCTGACTTTTGTGACACCTCTCCTTGGCTGGAAAATGGCTGTATGGTTTTCTGTGGCTAGGCGCTGACCTAACATAATCGCATGGTGTGCTTTCGCCATAAAGCCTTTTTGAAATCGAACACAGCGCCTGGATTAACAAGAGGTTTATCTTTAATCCTATGTATAACACTTGTATCTTTCATCAATATTTATGATGAGTATTTCTGTAATTTATGTGGCTCTGCAATTTCACCGGATGTTTGTTTGAGACAATGCATTTCTGAACATAACACGCCAATTTCAAATGAGGTTTTTGGACATAAAGATTAACTTTATTGAACAAAACAAACATTTATTGTGTAACATGGAGTCATGGGAGTACCACCAGATGAAGATCATCAAAGGTTAGTGATTAATTGTAACGCTATTTCTGACTTGTGACACCTCTCCTTGGCTGGAAAATGTATGTATGGTTTTGTGGCTAGGCGCTGTCCTAACATAATCGCATGGTGTGCTTTCGCCGTAAAGCCTTTTTGAAATCGGACACTGTGGTTGGATTAACAAGAAGTTTATCTTTTTTTAAATGGTGTATAATACTTGTATGTTTTGAGGAGTTTTAATTATGAGATTTCTGTTTGAATTTGGCGCCCTGCAATTTCACTGGCTGTAGGCCAGGTGTTCCGCTAGCAGAACCCCCTTCCCAGAAATTTAAGCAGGTACAGCCTCAGTGTTCACAGTAAACTCGTGCCAGAAGTTGCACATCATTTTCACCTAGTTCAGGTTTGTGCTCAGCAGTGCTGAAATTTGCTCAGTGATGAAAAACATTAGAGGGAACATTGCTTGTAGCTGCTTTTAGCAACGCTAGTATTTACAGCGCCTTCAGAAAGTATTCATACCCCTTGACTTATCCCACATTTTGTTGTTACAGCCTGAATTCAAAATAGATTAAACATTTTGTTTATATAAGGTCCCACAGTTGACAGTGCATGTCAAAGCCAAAACCAAGCCATGAGGTTGAATGAATTGTCCGTAGAGACAGGATTATGTAGAGGCACAGATCTCGAGAAGGGTACCAAAACATTTTTGCAGCATTGAAGGCCCCCAAAAACACAGTGGCCTCCATTTTTAAATGGAAAAAGTTGGCACCGTACACAACCCAAGGACATACCAAACACAGAACAGGCTTGGAGCAGAACAGGGTCAGCCTTGCCCTTGAAGCAGTTAGGTGGCAAAGTGCCTTACTCATGGCCACCAAGGCAGTAGGTGGATGGAGCCTGACGGGCATTAGGGGGATGGAGCCTGACGGGCAGTAGGTGGATGGAGCCTGACGGGCAGTAGGGGGATAGAGCCTGACGGGCAGTAGGGGGATAGAGCCTGACGGGCAGTAGGGGGATAGAGCCTGACGGGCAGTAGGGGGATAGAGCCTGACGGGCAGTAGGGGGATAGAGCCTGACGGGCAGTATGGGATAGAGCCTGAAACCAGGGCAGTAGGGAGGGTGAGCGCCTGAAACCAAGGCAGTAGGGGGTGGCTCCTGAAAAAAAAAAAGTTGTCTGCTCTTTCGACCAGTCGATTGGTCGTAATGTTCAAACGCATATTGTTCTATGTGTAGACACATCCCATGTGTTTTAATCAAATCAACTATATGCACTGAGTTAGTCTGGTGCTTTAAGGGCACTGTTTGATTAAATAATTAAGACACAAATGACTAGAGGGAGTACGATCGCAATTGATTTGATTGTGCAGAGCCGGGCTCAGACTTGCTGTGTAAAAAAAATAAAAGTGACTGTGTGACTGGCACCAGTGACTGTGTGACTGGCACCCATTGTTTCTCTCCTCCCTGCTGCAGCGACCACCACTGAACATCAACAGTGTTTATGGCACTGTCCGTGTTGCTGAAGCTGCAACATAATTACAGCCAAACTCCGAACACAAGGCAGAGGACGTGTCAATGGTTATCAATATTTACTAAAGGGAGTACGACCGCAATTGATTTGATTGTGCAGAGCCGGGCTCACCTCTGTCTCCTAGAGATGAACGTACTTTGGTGCGAAAAGGGCAAATCAATCCCAGAACAACAGCAAAGGCAGTATGGGAAGATTCTGGAGGGAACGGGTACAAAAGTATGTATATCCACAGTAAAACAAGTCCTATACTATACTATACTTACGGTTTGCAACTGCACATGGGGACAAAGGTTGTACTTTTTGGAGAAATGTCCTCTGGTCTGATGAAACAAAAATAGAACTGTTTGGCCATAATGACCATCGTTATGTTTGGAGGAAAAAGGGGGAGGCTTGCAAGCTGAAGAACACCATCCCAATCGTGCAGCACGGGGGTGGCTGCACCATGTTGTGGGGGTGCTTTGCTGCAGGAGGGACTGGTGCACTTCACAAAATAGATGGCATTGTGAGGAAGAAAAATTATGTGGATATATATTGAAGCAACATCTCAAGACATCAGTCAGGAAGTTAAAGCTTGGTTGCAAATGGGTCTTCCAAATGGACAATGACCCTAAGCATACTTCCAAAGTTGTGGCAAAATGGCTTAAGGACAACAAAGTCAAGGTATTGGAGTGGCCATCTCAATGCCCTGACCTCTATCCCAATAGAATATTTGTGGGCAGAACTGAAAAAGTGTGTGCGAGCAAGGAGGCCTACAAACCTGACTCAGTTACATCAGCTCTGTCAGGAGGAATGGGCCAAAATTCACCCAACTTATTGTGGGAAGCTTGTGGAAGGCTACCCGAAACGTTTGACCCAAGTTAACAATTTAAAGGCAATGCTTCCAAATACTAATTGAGTGTATGTAAACTTCTGACCCACTGGGAATGTGATGAAAGAAATAAAAGCTGAAATTAATCACTCTCTACTATTATTCTGACATTTCACATTCTTAAAATAAAGTGGTGATCCTAACTGACCTAACACAGGGAATTTTTACTAGGATTAAATGTCAGTAATTGTGAAACTGAGTTTTTAAATGTATTTGGCTAAGGTGTATGTAAACTTCAGACTGTATAAATCACAAGAAAAACATGTTTTTTTTAATCCACTGGACCTGTAACTGACTTGGCATTCTATAGCAATGAATGATTATGGGAGGTTGTAGTAGTCTAGCATTCTCACTTAACATTAACCTGTAGTCAGAAATAATCTTGAAACAAACTCAGAATCTCCTGTTAGTCTGTCCTCACCACTCTGTGATACTAGGATTGTTGGAGATTAGAAATGTTTCCCCTGTGTCTTCTCCACCAAGTGGTTCTAGACTCCCAGGAGGCCACGGTTCTCTACCTGCCATACCTCATCACCATCGACGACATCATCACCCAGATCGCCAAGGCCGGCTTCAAGGTCAAGCCCAAGTCCAAGTCCTGCCCCCTGCAGCTGTCCGTCAGCGAGATGGAGCGGTTGCTAAGCGCTGCCTCGTTACCCACAGCACCGGTGGATACTTCCACCAAGGATTCTGAGGAGTCCACAGACTCGGCCCAGACTACCCTCAGGGTGACGGGCATGCACTGCCGCTCCTGTGTGGTAAACATCCAGGATAACATCTCCAAGCTGGCTGGGGTGACCTCCATAGAGGTATTGTTGGAGAGAGAGAGCGCCTCCATCCACTACGACCCAGGGAGGGTGACTGTGTCTGGGCTACAGCAAGCCATCGAGGCCCTGCCACCAGGGACGTTTAAAACCCAACCCTGGAGCGCTACCTCTGGAGGTGTAAGCCCTACATCCACCACACCACCACCGTCGTCCCAGGCCGGCCTCTCCTCCACCCAGCCCTGCTACAGCCAGCCTCTGACGTCCACGGCCCTAATCCATATAGAGGGGATGACCTGTGGGTCCTGTGTTCAGTCCATCGAGGGGATGCTGTCTCAGAGGAAGGGGGTGCGGTCAGCCAAGGTGTCTCTGGCCAATCACAGAGGGGTGTTTGAGTACGACCCTCTCCTCACCCAACCAGAAGAGCTCAGGGAGGCCATAGAGGACATGGGATTTGATGCCTTCCTGCCTGGTGAGTTGATGGGCGGATTATATTCTTTTATCCTCCTTAACTAGGGTTTCAAATTTCAGTAAACATTCCATATGTTCCCAGGTTTTTCAGAGATCCTGGTTGGAGGATTCCCTCCTGATTCTAGGAATCCTACAACAGGAATTTCTGTCTTCAGTGAAGTTTCCGGAGTTTAGCAACACGACCCCTAATAATATCTCTAGCTGTGAAGGGAACAAATGAATCTGTCTCTGTTTGTAATAATATCTCTAGCTGTGAAGCGAAACAAATGAATCTGTCTCTGTTTGTAATATCTCTGTAACTCATGGAAACTTTCCAGAACAGTAGCTGGAGAACAACCATAGAAAGCAGAATGCGAAATTGAAATGGTTATGAAACTCATTGTTGCTATGTTGTCCTTTTAGAAACCAACTCCCTGTTGACCGTCCCAGTTATCAGTCCCCCCTCGTCCTGCTCCCTGTCCCCTGAGCTGAACGCAGCACAGCGTGTTAAGGAGCTCCCGGACACCCTCGCTAAATGCTTCATCCAGATTGGTGGAATGACCTGTGCGTCCTGTGTGGCCAACATCGAGAGGAACCTGAGGAATAAACACGGTGAGAGGAGATGTGGGAATCAGGGTTATGTTCATTAGGGCATGATGTTTTTTGCAAATATTTTACTCTCTGTTTCAGTCCGTTTTATTTGGTAATAAACACAACTTGGTATTAACTACTGATGGGAACTATGGTGTAGTTGTATTAGGGACACTCGTTCTTTACAGTAGCTATCTGTCTTTCTGGGACAAATGTGTCATAAACAGTTGTAAACTGTGTCACTTTAAGATTTACGATGGCTGTTTTTAAGTAACATACTGTAGGAGGAATGTGGAACGTATTTAGGATGTTATGAAGACTTTGTACTTTTACCTGGTCATGAAACCCCTGGTATTTTTTAAAGGCATTTATCACGTGTATATATATATTAACTGTTGTCTCCACTGAGCATCAAACTCATGTATCAGTTTGGTAGGAAGGTGAATAAAATGTTCCATTTGTCTAACATTGTCCTGCGTTGTTCTGTGCAGGTATCTACTCTGTGCTGGTGGCCCTGATGGCTAGTAAGGCTGAGGTCCGTTATAACCCTGAGGTGATGGACCCTCTGAAGATAGCAGAGTATGTCAGAGAGTTGGGCTTCACTGCTTCTGTCATGGAGAACTATGAGGGTTCTGATGGAAGCCTGGAACTTGTGGTGAGTGTTCTGATTCTCATCAACACACCATAATGGTGAGGTCTTCTGTATGGTGTTCTGATTCTAATCAACACACCATAATGGTGAGGTCTTCTGTTTGGTGTTCTTATTCTAATCAACACACCATAATGGTGTCATCTTCTGTATGGTGTTCTGATTCTAATCAACACACCATAATGGTGAGGTCTTCTGTTTGGTGTTCTTATTCTAATCAACACACCATAATGGTGTCATCTTCTGTATGGTGTTCTGATTCTAATCAACACACCATAATGGTGTGGTCTTCTGTATGGTGTTCTGATTCTAATCAACACACCATAATGGTTAGGTCTTCTGTTTGGTGTTCTGATTCTAATCAACACACCATAATGGTGTCATCTTCTGTTTGGTGTTCTGATTCTAATCAACACACCATAATGGTGTCATCTTCTGTTTGGTGTTCTGATTCTAATCAACACACCATAATGGTGAGGTCTTCTGTATGGTGTTCTGATTCTAATCAACACACCATAATGGTGTCATCTTCTGTATGGTGTTCTGATTCTAATCAACACACCATAATGGTGAGGTCTTCTGTTTGGTGTTCTGATTCTAATCAACACACCATAATGGTGAGGTCTTCTGTTTGGTGTTCTGATTCTAATCAACACACCATAATGGTGAGGTCTTCTGTTTGGTGTTCTGATTCTAATCAACACACCATAATGGTGTCATCTTCTGTATGGTGTTCTGGATGAATCTCACAATCATGATGTTTATAAGGCTGGTGATATTTCCACTGGCATAAGCACTGCTTCTGTTAACTATTCCATAATCAAAGATCTCTTTATGTCTACACCATCCTAACTGGTCCTCGTCAAATCTAATTGTATTGGTCGCACACCTTTTATTTATTTTTTATTTTATTTAACTAGGCAAGTCAGTTAAGAACAAGTTCTTATTTGCAATGATGGCCAAACCCGGACGAGGCTGGGCCAATTGTGCGCCACCCAATGGGACTCGCAATCACTGCCGGTTGTGATACAGCCTGATACAGCCTGGAATCGAATCAGGGTCTGTAGTGACGCCTGTAGCACTGAGATGCAGTGCCTCAGACCGCTGCGCCACTCTTTAGCCCTGTTTACACATGTTTAGCGAAATGCTTGTTTTTCTTGGCTCCAACAGTGCAGTAGTATCTAATAATTCACAACAATACACACAAACCTAAAAGTAAAATAATGGAATTAAGAAATATATAAATATTAGTATGAGCAATGTCAGAGTAGCATTGACTAAAATACTGTAGAATAGAATACGGTATATACATATGAAATGGGTAAAGCAGTATGTAAACATTATTAAAGTGGCCAGTGATTCCATGTATATAGGGCAGTAAGGTGCAGGGCTGTGTTTTCCTCTAAACTGTGTGTTAACAGTACATTCTCCTCTCCGCCTCTCTCCAGGTCAGGGGAATGACGTGTGCCTCCTGCGTTCACAAAATAGAGTCCAGCCTGATGAAAGAGAACGGTATCGTCCACGCCTCTGTTGCCCTGGCAACCAACAAAGCCCACATCAAGTACGACCCGGAGGTGACGGGACCGAGAGACGTCATCAAACTCATAGAGGTACTTCATTTTGTTTTTCAATCATTCATTTATTTGTTTGTCCATTCGTTTGCCCATTCGTTTGTTCATCCAACATCCTCTCCTCTGCCCCAGGTTGTTGCTTTAAATGACAATGGGATATCAGTTTGCCCAGTCAGATTTGTTCATTCATTTTGTCTGTTTATCAGAACCTGGGTTTCGAGGCATCTCTGGTGAAGAGGGATCGCACAGGCAGTCACCTGGACCACAGCAGAGAGATCACACAGTAATGGAAGGGAATGGGAGGTGTGGGATAATGGGCTGTTTGGGATTTTACTCACTGGTTATTTAGACATCTCTTCTTCTTCATCTCTTCTCTTTTTTCTTCGTCTCTTCTCCTCTTCATCTCTTCATCTCTTCTCCTCTTCTCTTAACACATATGGACCCAGAACTTAATGGAGCATCTGACCAATTACACAATACTTTAGTTCTGGGTTAACCGAGATGACTCTTTATCTCTGTCTGTGTCTGACTTACTGTCTGTCTCTGTCTGTCTGTTTCCATTTCCCTACCTCTCTCTTCTCCCAGATGGAGGAAGTCGTTCCTGGTCAGCCTGTTCTTCTGTTACTCGTCTGTCTCCATGTCCGTACCACCTCCTCTCTCTCTCTTCTCCCAGATGGAGGAAGTCGTTCCTGGTCAGCCTGTTCTTCTGTTACTCGTCTGCCTCCATGTCCGTACCACCTCCTCTCTCTCTCTTCTCCCAGATGGAGGAAGTCGTTCCTGGTCAGCCTGATCTTCTGTTACTCGTCTGTCTCCATGTCCGTACCACCTCCTCTCTCTCTCTTCTCCCAGATGGAGGAAGTCGTTCCTGGTCAGCCTGATCTTCTGTTACTCGTCTGTCTCCATGTCCGTACCACCTCCTCTCTCTCTCTCCTCCCAGATGGAGGAAGTCGTTCCTGGTCAGTCTGTTCTTCTGTTACTCGTCTGTCTCCATGTCCGTACCACCTCCTCTCTCTCTCTCCTCCCAGATGGAGGAAGTCGTTCCTGGTCAGCCTGATCTTCTGTTACTCGTCTGCCTCCATGTCCGTACCACCTCCTCTCTCTCTCTTCTCCCAGATGGAGGAAGTCGTTCCTGGTCAGTCTGTTCTTCTGTTACTCGTCTGTCTCCATGTCCGTACCACCTCCTCTCTCTCTCTCCTCCCAGATGGAGGAAGTCGTTCCTGGTCAGCCTGATCTTCTGTTACTCGTCTGCCTCCATGTCCGTACCACCTCCTCTCTCTCTCTCCTCCCAGATGGAGGAAGTCGTTCCTGGTCAGCCTGATCTTCTGTTACTCGTCTGTCTCCATGTCCGTACCACCTCCTCTCTCTCTCTTCTCCCAGATGGAGGAAGTCGTTCCTGGTCAGTCTGTTCTTCTGTTACTCGTCTGTCTCCATGTCCGTACCACCTCCTCTCTCTCTCTCCTCCCAGATGGAGGAAGTCGTTCCTGGTCAGCCTGATCTTCTGTTACTCGTCTGCCTCCATGTTCGTACCACCTCCTCTCTCTCTCTCCTCCTAGATGGAGGAAGTCGTTCCTGGTCAGCCTGATCTTCTGTTACTCGTCTGTCTCCATGTCCGTACCACCTCCTCTCTCTCTCTCCTCCCAGATGGAGGAAGTCGTTCCTGGTCAGTCTGTTCTTCTGTTACTCGTCTGTCTCCATGTCCGTACCACCTCCTCTCTCTCTCTCCTCCCAGATGGAGGAAGTCGTTCCTGGTCAGTCTGTTCTTCTGTTACTCGTCTGCCTCCATGTCCGTACCACCTCCTCTCTCTCTCTCTCTCTTCTCCTAGATGGAGGAAGTCGTTCCTGGTCAGCCTGATCTTCTGTTACTCGTCTGCCTCCATGTCCGTACCACCTCCTCTCTCTCTCTCCTCCTAGATGGAGGAAGTCGTTCCTGGTCAGCCTGTTCTTCTGTTACTCGTCTGTCTCCATGTCCGTACCACCTCCTCTCTCTCTCTCTTCTCCTAGATGGAGGAAGTCGTTCCTGGTCAGTCTGTTCTTCTGTTACTCGTCTGTCTCCATGTCCGTACCACCTCCTCTCTCTCTCTCTCCTCCCAGATGGAGGAAGTCGTTCCTGGTCAGTCTGTTCTTCTGTTACTCGTCTGTCTCCATGTCCGTACCACCTCCTCTCTCTCTCTCTTCTCCTAGATGGAGGAAGTCGTTCCTGGTCAGTCTGTTCTTCTGTTACTCGTCTGCCTCCATGTCCGTACCACCTCCTCTCTCTCTCTCCTCCTAGATGGAGGAAGTCGTTCCTGGTCAGCCTGATCTTCTGTTACTCGTCCGTACCACCTCCTCTCTCTCTCTTCTCCCAGATGGAGGAAGTCGTTCCTGGTCAGTCTGTTCTTCTGTTACTCGTCTGTCTCCATGTCCGTACCACCTCCTCTCTCTCTCTCCTCCCAGATGGAGGAAGTCGTTCCTGGTCAGCCTGATCTTCTGTTACTCGTCTGCCTCCATGTCCGTACCACCTCCTCTCTCTCTCTCCTCCCAGATGGAGGAAGTCGTTCCTGGTCAGCCTGATCTTCTGTTACTCGTCTGTCTCCATGTCCGTACCACCTCCTCTCTCTCTCTTCTCCCAGATGGAGGAAGTCGTTCCTGGTCAGCCTGATCTTCTGTTACTCGTCTGTCTCCATGTCCGTACCACCTCCTCTCTCTCTCTCCTCCCAGATGGAGGAAGTCGTTCCTGGTCAGCCTGTTCTTCTGTTACTCGTCTGCCTCCATGTCCGTACCACCTCCTCTCTCTCTCTCCTCCTAGATGGAGGAAGTCGTTCCTGGTCAGCCTGATCTTCTGTTACTCGTCTGTCTCCATGTCCGTACCACCTCCTCTCTCTCTCTCTCCTCCCAGATGGAGGAAGTCGTTCCTGGTCAGTCTGATCTTCTGTTACTCGTCTGTCTCCATGTCCGTACCACCTCCTCTCTCTCTCTCCTCCCAGATGGAGGAAGTCGTTCCTGGTCAGTCTGTTCTTCTGTTACTCGTCTGCCTCCATGTCCGTACCACCTCCTCTCTCTCTCTTCTCCCAGATGGAGGAAGTCGTTCCTGGTCAGCCTGATCTTCTGCGTCCCAGTCATGGGGATGATGATCTACATGATCATAGTAGACCACCAGATCAGCACGTCTCACCAGCACAACGCCACCGCACAGGACCGGGAACACTACCACTCCACCATGTTCCTGGAAAGACAGTGGCTCCCAGGCCTCTCCATCATGAACCTGATCTCATTCATCTTCTGTGTCCCTGTACAGGTAGGAGAGAAAGACAGAGAGGGAGAGAGAAATAGACAGAGGGAAGGCGATGTAGAGGGAGAGAAACACTATACTGTATATACAAAAGTAAGTGGACACCCCTTCAAATTAGTGGATTCGGCGATTTCATCCACACCCATTGCTGACAGGTGTATAAAATCGAGCACACAGCCATGCAATCTCCATAGACAAACATTGGCAGTAGAATGGCCTTACTGAAGAGCTCAGTGACTTTCAATGTGGCACCGTCATAGGATGCCACCTTTCCAACAAGTCAGTTCGTCAAATGTATGCCCTGTTAGAGCTGCCCCGGTCAACTGTAAGTGCTGTTATTGTGAAGTGGAAACATCTAGGGGCAACAATGGCTCAGCCGCGAAGTGGTAGGCCACAGAATCTCACAGAACGGGACCAACAAGTGCTGTAGCACGTAAAAATCGTCTGTCCTCGGTTACAACACTCACTACCGAGTTCCAAACTGCCTCTGGAAGCAACGTCAGCACAAGAACTGTTCGTTGGGAGCTTCATGAAATGGGTTTCCATGGCCGAGCAGCCGCACACAAGCTTAAGATCACCATGTGCAATGCCAACGTCGGCTGCAGTGGTGTAAAGCTCGCCGCTATTGGACTCTGGAGCAGTGGAAACGTGTTCTTTGGAGTGATGAATCACGCTTCACCATCTGGCAGTCCGACGAATGAATCTGGGTTTGGCTGATGCCAGGAGAACGCTACCTGCCCCAATGCATAGTGTCGACAGTAAAGTTTGGTGGAGGAGATATAATTGTCTGTGGCTGTTTTTCGTGGTTTGAGCTAGACCCCTTAGATCCAGTGAAGGGAAATCTTAACGCTACAGCATACAATTACATTCTAGATGTTTCTGTGCTTCCAAATTTATGGCAACAGTTTGGGGAAGGCCCTTCCTGTTTCAGCATGACAATGACCCTGAGCACAAAGCGAGGTCCATACAGAAATGGTTTGTCGAGATCATTGTGGAAACACTTGACTGGCCTGCAAGGAGCCCTGACCTCAACCCCGTCGAACACTTTTGGGATGAATTGGAATGCCGACTGCGAGCCAGGCCTAATCGCCCAACATCAGTGCCTGACCTCACTAATGCTCTTGTAGCTGAATGGAGGCAAGTCCCTGCAGCAACGTTCCAACTAGAGGTCGGCCGATAACCGATAATTGGAGGACCAAAAAAAGCCGATACCAATTAATCGGACTATTTCATCACATTCCCAGTGGGTCAGAAGGTAACATACACTCAATTAGTATTTGGTAGCGTTGCCGTTAAATTTTTTAACTTGGGTCAAACGTGTCGTATAGCCTTCCACAAGCTTCCCACAATAAGTTGGGTGAATTTTGGCCCATTCCTCCTGACAGAGCTGGTGTAACTGAGTCAGGTTTGTAGGCCTCCTTGCTCGCACACACTTCTTCAGTTCTGCCCACAAATGTTCTATAGGATTGAGGTCAGGGCTTTGTGATGGCCACTCCAATACCTTGACATTGTTGTCCTTAAGCCATTTTGCCACAACTTTAGAAGTATGCTTGGTTTCATTGTCCATTTGGAAGACCCATTTGCGACCAAGCTTTAACTTCCTGACTGATGTCTTGAGATGTTGCTTCAATATATCCACATCATTTTCCATCATGATGCCATCTATTTTGTGAAGTGCACCAGTCCCTCCTGCAGCAAAGCACCCCCACAACATGATGCTGCCACCCCCGTGCTTCACGGTTGGGATGGTGTTCTTCGGCTTGCAAGCCTCCCCCGTTTTCCTTCAAACATTACGATGGTCATTATGGCCAAACAGTTCTATTTTTGTTTCATCAGACCAGAGGACATTTCTCCAAAAATCTAATCAAATCAAAGTTTATTTGTCACGTGCGCCGAATACAACAGGTGTAGACCTTACAGTGAAATGCTTACTTACAGGCTCTAACCAATAGTGCAACAAAGGTATTAGGTGAACAATGGGTAAGTAAAGAATTAAAAACAACAGTATAAAAGACAGTGAAAAATAACAGTAGCTAGGCTATATACAGTAGCGAGGCTATAAAAGTAGCGAGGCTACATACAGACACCAGTTAGTCAGGCTGATTGAGGTAGTATGTACATGTAGATATGGTTAAAGTGACTATGCATATATGATGAACACACAATGCAAATAGTCCGGGTAACCAATCAGGAGTCTTATGGCTTGGGGGTAAAAACTGTTGAGAAGCCTTTTTGTCCTAGACTTGGCACTCCGGTACTGCTTGCCATGCGGTAGTAGAGAGAACAGTCTATGACTGGGGTGGCTGGGGTCCTTGATAATTTTTAGGGCCTTCCTCTGACACCGCCTGGTATAGAGGTCCTGGATGGCAGGCAGCTTAGCCCCAGTGATGTCCTGGGCCGTACGCACTACCCTCTGTAGTGCCTTGCGGTCAGAGGCCGAGCAATTGCCGTACCAGGCAGTGATGTAACCAGTCAGGATGCTCTCGATGTTGCGGCTGTAGAACCTTTTGAGGATCTCAGGACCCATGCCAAATCATGCCCTCTTCACGACTGTCTTGGTGTGTTTGGACCATTCTAGTTTGTTGGTGATGTGGACACCAAGGAACTTGAAGCTCTCAGCCTGCTCCCCTACAGCCCCGTCAATGAGAATGGGGGCGTGCTCGGTCCTCCTTTTCCTGTAGTCCACAATCATGTCCTTAGTCTTGGATACGTTGAGGGACAGGTTGTTATTCTGGCACCACCCGGCCTGGTCTCTGACCACCTCCCTATAGGCTGTCTTGTCGGTGATCAGGCCTACCACTGTTGTGTCTCCACGTGCAGTTGACTTGACTACAATTGACTCAAATTATGTCAATTAGCCTATCAGAAGCTTCTAAAGCCATGACATCATTTTCTGTATTTTTCCAAGCTGTTTAAAGGCACAGTCAACTTAGTGTATGTAAACTTCTGACCCACTGGATTTGTGATACAGTGAAATAATCTGTCTGTAAACAATTGTTGGAAAAATGACTTGTGTCATGCACAAAGTAGATGTCCTAACTGACGTGCCAAAACTATGGTTTGTTCACAAGAAATGTGTGGAATTGTTGAAACACTTAGGTTGGAGTCATTAAAACTAGTTTATGTAAACTTCCGACTTCAACAGTAAGTATATGGATGAGCGATGGCCGAGCGGCATAGACAAGACATGGTATAAAATATAGTATATACACGTGATGAGTAACGTAAGATATGTAAACATTATTAAAGTGGCATTGTTTAAAGTGACAAGTGATACATTTATTACATCCAATTTTTAATTATTAAAGTGGCTAGAGATTTGAGTCAGTATGTTGGCAGCAGCCACTCAATGTTAGTGATGGCTGTTTAACAGTCTGACGGCCTTGAGATAGAAGCTGTTTTTCAGTCTCTCAGTCCCTGCTTTGATGCACCTGTACTGACCTCGCCTTCTGGATGATAGCGGGGTGAACAGGCAGTGGCTCGGGTGGTTGTTGTCCTTGATGATCTTTATGGCCTTCCTGTGACATCGGGTGGTGTAGGTGTCCTGGAGGGCAGGTAGTTTGCCCCCGGTGATGCGTTGTGCAGACCTCACTACCCTCTGGAGAGCCTTGCGGTTGAGGGCGGTGCAGTTGCCGTACCAGGCGGTGATACAGCCCGACAGGATGCTCTCGATTGTGCATCTGTAAAAGTGTGTCAAGGTTTTGGGTAACAAGCCAAATGTCTTCAGCCTCCTCTGAGGTTGAAGAGGCACTGTTGCGCTTTCTTCACCACACTGTCTGTATGTGTGGACCATTTCAGTTTGTCCGTGATGTGTACGACCAGGAACTTAACCTTCCACCTTCTCCACTGCTGTCCCTTCGATGTGGATAGGGGGGTGCTCCCTCTGCTGTTTCCTGAAGTCCATGATCATCTCCTTTGTTTTGTTGACGTTGAGTGAGAGGTTATTTTCCTGACACCATACTCCGAGTGCCGTCACCTCCTCCCTGTAGGCTGTCTCGCCATTGTTGGTAATCAGGCCCACTACTGTTGTGTTGTCTGCAAACTTGATGATTCAGTTGGAGGCGTGCATGGCCACGCAGTCATGGATGAACAGGGAGTACAAGAGAGGGCTGAGTACACACCCCAGTGTTGAGGATCAGCTGAATGGAGATGTTGTTTCCTGCCTCCACCACCTGGGGGCGGCCCGTCAGAAAGTCCAGGACCCAGTTGCACAGAGCGGGGTTGAGACCCAGGGCCTCCAGCTTGATGATGAGCTTGGAGGGTACTATGGTGTTGAATGCTGAGCTAGAGTCAATGAACAGCATTCTTACTAGAGGTCGACCGTTTATGATTTTTCAACGCCGATACCGATTATTGGGGGTCCAAAAAAAGCCGATACCGATTAATCGGCCGATTTAATAAAAATAAAGTATTTGTAATAATGACAATTACAACAATACTGAATGAACACTTATTTTAACTTAATATAATACATCAATAAAATCAATTTAGCCTCAAATAAATAATGAAACATGTTCAATTTGGTTTAAATAATGCAAAAACAAAGTGTTGGAGAAGAAAGTAAAAGTGCAATATGTGCCATGTAAGAAAGCTAACGTTTAAGTTCCTTGCTCAGAACATGAGAACATATGAAAGCTGGTGGTTCCTTTTAACATGAGTCTTCAATATTCCCAAGTAAGAAGTTTTAGGTTCTAGTTATTATAGGAATTATAGGACTATTTCTCTCTATACGATGTGTATTTCATATACCTTTGACTATTGGATGTTCTTATAGGCACTTTAGTATTGCCAGTGTAACAGTATAGCTTCCGTCCCTCCTCGCTCCTACCTGGGCTCGAACCAGGAACACATTGACAACAGCCACCCTCGAAGCAGCGTTACCCATGCAGAGCAAGGGGAACAACTACTCCAAGTCTCAGAGCGAGTGACGTTTGAAATGCTATTAGCGCGCACCCCGCTAACTAGCTAGCCATTTCACATCAGTAACACCAGCCTAATGCTTGAAGCATTGCGAAGAGCTGCTGGCAAAACACACGAAAGTGCTGTTTGAATGAATGCTTACGAGCCTGCTGGTGCCTACCATCGCTCAGTCAGATTGCTCTATCAAATCATAGACTTAATTATAACATAATAACACACAGAAATACGAGCCTTAGGTCATTAATATGGTCGAATCCGGAAACTATCATCTCGAAAACAAAACGTTTATTCTTTCAGTGAAATACTGAACCGTTCCGTATTTTATCTAACGGGTGGCATCCATAAGTCTAAATATTCCTGTTACATTGCACAACCTTCAATGTTAAGTCATAATTACGTAAAATTCTGGCAAATTAGTTCGCAACGAGCCAGGCGGCCCAAACTGCTGCATATACCCTGACTCTGTTGCAAGAGAAGTGACACATTTTCCCTAGTTAAAAGAGAGGGAGGGAGAGAGAGAGATATCGACTGACAGGGAGGGAGAGACATATCGACTGAGTGGGAGGGAGGGAGGGAGAGACATATCGACTGACAGGGAGGGAGGAAGGGAGAGACATATCGACTGACAGGGAGGGAGGAAGGGAGAGACATATCGACTGACAGGGAGGGAGGGAGGGAGAGACATATCGACTGACAGGGAGGGAGGGAGAGAGAGACATATCGACTGACAGGGAGGGAGGGAGAGAGAGACATATCGACTGACAGGGAGGGAGAGAGAGACATATCGACTGACAGGGAGGGAGAGACATATCGACGGAGGGAGGGAGAGACATATCGACTGACAGGGAGGGAGAGACATATCGACTGAGAGAGAGGGAGGTAGAGAGAGACATATCGACTGACAGGGAGGGAGGGAGAGACATATCGACTGAGTGAGAGGGGGGGAGAGAGGGAGGGAGAGAGAGACATATCGACTGACAGGGAGGGAGAGACATATAGACGGAGAGAGAGACATATCAACTGAGAGAGAGGGAGGGAGGGAGAGACATATCGACAGAGAGAGGGAGGGAGAGACATATCGACTGACAGGGAGGGAGGGAGAGACATATCGACTGAGTGAGAGGGGGGGAGAGAGGGAGGGAGAGAGAGACATATCGACTGACAGGGAGGGAGAGACATATAGACAGGGAGAGAGAGACATATCAACTGAGAGACAGGGAGGGAGGGAGAGACATATCGACTGACAGGGAGGGAGAGACATATCGACTGAGTGAGAGGGGGGGAGAGAGGGAGGGAGAGAGAGACACATCGACTGACAGGGAGGGAGAGACATATAGACAGGGAGAGAGAGACATATCGACTGAGAGAGAGGGAGGGAGGGAGAGACATATCGACTGACAGGGAGGGAGAGACATATCGACAGAGAGAGGGAGGGAGGGAGAGACATATCGACTGACAGGGAGGGAGAGACATATCGACTGAGTGAGAGGGAGGGAGGGAGAGACATATCGACTGACAGGGAGGGAGAGACATATCGACTGAGTGAGAGGGAGGGAGAGAGGGAGACATATCGACTGACAGGGAGGGAGAGACATATAGACGGGGGGAGGGACATATGGAGAGGGAGAGAGAAAGCAGTCACTAGGGCCGTATTCAAAGAGAGAGGGAGAGACATATCGACTAACAGGGAGGGAGGGAGAGACATATCGACTGAGGGAGAAAGCAGTCACTAGGGCCGTATTCAAAGAGAGAGGGAGAGACATATCGACTGAGTGAGAGGGAGGGAGAGAGGGAGGGAGGGAGAAAGCAGTCACTAGGGCCGTATTCAAAGAGAGAGGGAGAGACATATCGATTAACAGGGAGGGAGGGAGAGACATATCGACTGAGCGAGAGGGAGGGAGAAGCAGTCACTAGGGCCGTATTCAAAGAGAGAGGGAGAGACATATCGACTGAGTGAGAGGGAGGGAGAGAGGGAGGGAGGGAGAAAGCAGTCACTAGGGCCGTATTCAAAGAGAGAGGGAGAGACATATCGATTAACAGGGAGGGAGGGAGAGACATATCGACTGAGCGAGAGGGAGGGAGAAAGCAGTCACTAGGGCCGTATTCAAAAGAGTGCAAGGTTATAGAACATTCAGATAGAAATATATTATGTAGAACAACAAGATTCTGTTGAATAGAATAGGTCACATCAGACTAAATAAGCCTGATTTTTAAAACAACACCCATCTTTCAAGTAACACAATACTTACTTAGATAATTATCACCATTTGTGACCCATGTGTGGAAGCCATTTTCAAATCAAACCTGAAATTAATATTTTTCCTGCTCTAACATTCCTCTCATTAGTTTTATGGCGGGCGCTACTTCTACACCCATGCCTACAAGGCCCTGAAACACAAAACAACCAACATGGACGTGCTCATCATGCTGGCCACCTCCGTAGCCTTCACCTACTCCGTGGTCATCCTCATGGTCGCCATGATAGAGGGGGCAAAGGTCAACCCCATCACCTTCTTTGACACGCCCCCCCTGCTCTTTGTCTTCATCTCACTCGGGCGCTGGCTGGAGCAGATCGCCAAGGTACTGGACCTCTATATCTTCTAGAAGATATGCTTCTACGTCTTTATAGTAACATACAGTTGTATTGGATCTCTATATCTTCTAGAAGATTTGCTTCTATGTCTTTATAGTAACATACAGTTGTATTGGACCTATATATCTTCTAGAAGATATGCTTCTATGTCTTTATAGTAACATAACAGTTGTACTGGACCTATATATCTTCTAGAAGATTTGCTTCTACGTCTTTATAGTAACATACAGTTGTATTGGACCTATATATCTTCTAGAAGATATGCTTCTACGTCTTTATAGTAACATACAGTTGTATTGGACCTATATATCTTCTAGAAGATATGCTTCTACGTCTTTATAGTAACATACAGTTGTAGCTATAAAGCATGGTGTTAGTTCTGTAGCTAGAGTACGTCTCTTTAATGCTAAGTTATCCGTCTGTGTCATAGCTAAAGTTTTCTTTAATATAGCTATTGCAGCCTGCTCTGTCTCTCTCCTCCAGAGTAAGACGTCAGAAGCTCTGTCCAAGCTGATGTCCCTCCAGGCCAGCGAGGCCACAGTGGTCACTCTCAACACGGACATGTCTGTACTCAGGTACTTCACTGAAGATCTCCTGTTTCTAGACCTGGAATTGAATAGCCTGGGTGTTTCTGCTCTTAAACAAGACAGTTTCTGGCCCTGAGATTAGGAATTGGATAAGGCAAGTTGTAGATATTTGTTACTATTTCAAGTGTTTTTGTTTAATCAGAACGCACCCCAGGCTGACATTGAACAGCAAACCCTTTGAGACTTGGATATGGCATATAACCAGTGTATTATAAATCCGACTACATGCGGATCTCTCTGTCCATGTCAGTGAGGAGCAGCTAGATGTTGAGCTGGTCCAGAGAGGAGACGTGGTCAGGGTGGTGCCTGGAGGGAAGTTCCCCGTAGATGGGAGGGTCATCGAGGGACACAGCATGGCTGATGAGTCTCTCATCACAGGTGGGTTACAGTGGAGGATCAACTGACGATACTGGAGAAGATGCTTCTGAAGCTTCCTTTCCTCATTTCCTTAACAATACTTTGAAATGACTGTTTCTTCATGCACGGTTACTATTTCTCTGTGAAACTGTATTATTTATGTTGTGTTCGTGGCTAATGTCTCGTCTCTGACGTGTTTTGTGTTCCTGGCTAATGTCTCGTCTCTGACGTGTTTTGTGTTCCTGGCTAATGTCTCATCTCTGACGTGTTTCGTGTTCCTGGCTAATGTCTCGTCTCTGACGTGTTTTGTGTTCCTGGCTAATGTCTCGTCTCTGACGTGTTTTGTGTTTCTGGCTAATGTCTCGTCTCTGACGTGTTTTGTGTTTCTGGCTAATGTCTCATCTCTGACGTGTTTTGTGTTCCTGGCTAATGTCTCGTCTCTGACGTGTTTTGTGTTTCTGGCTAATGTCTCATCTCTGACGTGTTTTGTGTTCCTGGCTAATGTCTCGTCTCTGACGTGTTTTGTGTTTCTGGCTAATGTCTCGTCTCTGACGTGTTTTGTGTTCCTGGCTAATGTCTCGTCTCTGACGCGTTTTGTGTTTCTGGCTAATGTCTCGTCTCTGACGTGTTTTGTGTTTCTGGCTAATGTCTCGTCTGACGTGTTTTGTGTTTCTGGCTAATGTCTCGTCTCTGACGTGTTTTGTGTTTCTGGCTAATGTCTCGTCTCTGACGTGTTTTGTGTTCCTGGCTAATGTCTCGTCTCTGACGTGTTTTGTGTTTCTGGCTAATGTCTCGTCTCTGACGTGTTTTGTGTTCCTGGCTAATGTCTCGTCTCTGACGCGTTTTGTGTTTCTGGCTAATGTCTCGTCTCTGACGTGTTTTGTGTTTCTGGCTAATGTCTCGTCTCTGACGTGTTTTGTGTTCCTGGCTAATGTCTCATCTGACGTGTTTTGTGTTTCTGGCTAATGTCTCGTCTCTGACGTGTTTTGTGTTTCTGGCTAATGTCTCGTCTCTGTGTTTTGTGTTTCTGGCTAATGTCTCGTCTCTGACGTGTTTTGTGTTCGTGGCTAATGTCTCGTCTCTGACGTGTTTTGTGTTCGTGGCTAATGTCTCGTCTCTGACGTGTTTTGTGTTCCTGGCTAATGTCTCGTCTCTGACGTGTTTTGTGTTCCTGGCTAATGTCTCGTCTCTGACGTGTTTTGTGTTCCTGGCTAATGTCTCGTCTCTGACGTGTTTTGTGTTCCTGGCTAATGTCTCATCTCTGACGTGTTTTGTATTCCTGGCTAATGTCTCATCTCTGACGTGTTTTGTGTTCCTGGCTAATGTCTCGTCTCTGACGTGTTTTGTGTTCCTGGCTAATGTCTCGTCTCTGACGTGTTTTGTGTTCCTGGCTAATGTCTCGTCTCTGACGTGTTTTGTGTTCCTGGCTAATGTCTCGTCTCTGACGTGTTTTGTGTTCGTGGCTAATGTCTCATCTCTGACGTGTTTTGTGTTCGTGGCTAATGTCTCGTCTCTGACGTGTTTTGTGTTGCTGGCTAATGTCTCGTCTCTGACGTGTTTTGTGTTCCTGGCTAATGTCTCATCTCTGACGTGTTTTGTGTTCCTGGCTAATGTCTCGTCTCTGACGTGTTTTGTGTTCGTGGCTAATGTCTCGTCTCTGACGTGTTTTGTGTTTCTGGCTAATGTCTCGTCTCTTACGTGTTTTGTGTTTCTGGCTAATGTCTCGTCTCTTACGTGTTTTGTGTTCCTGGCTAATGTCTCGTCTCTGACGTGTTTTGTGTTCCTGGCTAATGTCTCATCTCTGACGTGTTTTGTGTTCCTGGCTAATGTCTCGTCTCTGACGTGTTTTGTGTTCCTGGCTAATGTCTCGTCTCTGACGTGTTTTGTGTTCGTGGCTAATGTCTCGTCTCTGACGTGTTTTGTCTCAGGTGAGGCCATGCCAGTGACTAAGAAGCCAGGCAGCTCAGTGATAGCTGGCTCTATCAACCAGAACGGCTCTCTGCTCGTCAGTGCTACACACGTAGGCCTGGACACAAGCCTGTCTCAGATAGTTAAACTACTGGAGGAGGCTCAGACATCTAAGGTGAGGGTGGTGGTGGTAATATGCTCATTTGTGTAAATTATCTTCTGTTTCCTGGAGTTTTCGTTGGATAAGATATGTAGGTGTTTGTCAATATGTGCTGTTTACAGAACTGATCCTGGGCAACACATGATAGAGGATTCTCCTCAGAATACAATTTTAACTGGTTCTGAGCTGGAAGAGCTTTACCTCTGTGACCTCTGACCTGTGCTTTAACATTCGACCTCTGACCTCTCCGCTGCAGGCTCCCATACAGCAGTTTGCAGATAAGATCAGTGGTTACTTTGTCCCGTTCATCGTTGGGGTCTCTCTCCTCACTCTGTTCGCCTGGATCCTCATTGGCTTTGTTGACTTTCCACTGGTGGAGAAACACTTCCCTGTGAGTAACATGTACTATACTGATATCTGTGTAAAACCTTTACTATACAGATATCTATGTAAAACCTTTTCTATACTGATATCTGTGTAAAACCTTTACTATACAGATATCTGTGTAAAACCTTTACTATACAGATATCTATAAGTCTTTACAGAGGGTGTATTTCGCTAAATCATTCCACTTAAATCAGGTATTTACATCATGTTAATTTAAATCCTGTCTCCTCTTCGTGAGCGCAGTATGGGAAAGGCCTAGAGGGGAATCTGCTGTCAGCTGTCTTCCTGTTTAAACAGTTGAGGCTGATCAAAGGAAGGAAGCAAGGAGAGGAAATCAACATTAGACTATTGAAATGTAACCGAGACTGTTTCACTGTCTCTCTGTCTCCCTCTACAGGGCAATGATAAGAGCATCTCAAAGGCAGAAGCTGTGATCAGGTTTGCCTTCCAGGTCTCCATCACAGTGCTGTGTATCGCCTGCCCCTGTTCTCTGGGCCTGGCAACCCCGACAGCTGTGATGGTGGGCACGGGGGTGGGCGCTCAGAACGGTATCCTCATCAAGGGTGGGGAACCACTAGAGATGGCACGCAAGGTGAGGGGGGAAGATACTACCAATCAGACCATAGTCGATCACTAATAATATCATATTGATAGTAAAAATCATTAGTTAGGTTTGATAGTTGTGCCTCATGTTTGTAATCAGAATCTGATTAACTGAGTGTATGGTTGTAAATCATCTGAGTGTATGGTTGTAAATACTTCCCTTATTCCTACCTTGTTACAAAAAAACGGTGTATTTTCCAGATCCAGACAGTGGTGTTTGATAAGACGGGTACCATCACCTACGGAGCTCCTAAAGTCATCCAGGTGAAGATTGTAGTGGAGGGGAACAGGATGCCTCGCTCCCGTCTGCTGGCCATCGTAGGGACCGCAGAGAACAACAGTGAACACCCGCTGGGAGCTGCCATCACCAAGTACTGTAAACAGGTGGGTCTGATTCTGTTACCAAGTACTGTAAACAGGTGGGTCTGATGCCATCACCAAGTACTGTAAACAGGTGGGTCTGGTTCCATCACCAAGTACTGTAAACAGGTGAGTCTGATTCCATCACCAAGTACTGTAAACAGGTGGGTCTGATTCTGTTACCAAGTACTGTAAACAGGTGGGTCTGATGCCATCACCAAGTACTGTAAACAGGTGGGTCTGGTTCCATCACCAAGTACTGTAAACAGGTGAGTCTGATTCCATCACCAAGTACTGCAAACAGGTGGGTCTGATGCCATCACCAAGTACTGTAAACAGGTGAGTCTGATTCCATCACCAAGTACTGTAAACAGGTGAGTCTGATTCCATCACCAAGTACTGCAAACAGGTGGGTCTGATGCCATCACCAAGTACTGTAAACAGGTGAGTCTGATTCCATCACCAAGTACTGCAAACAGGTGGGTCTGATGCCATCACCAAGTACTGTAAACAGGTGAGTCTGATTCCATCACCAAGTACTGTAAACAGGTGGGTCTGGTTCCATCACCAAGTACTGCAAACAGGTGAGTCTGATTCCATCACCAAGTACTGTAAATAGGTGAGTCTGATGCCATCACCAAGTACTGTAAACAGGTGAGTCTGATTCCATCACCAAGTACTGCAAACAGGTGAGTCTGATTCCATCACCAAGTACTCCAAACAGGTGAGTCTGATTCCATCACCAAGTACTCCAAACAGGTGAGTCTGATTCCATCACCAAGTACTGCAAACAGGTGAGTCTGATTCCGTCACCAAGTACTGCAAACTGATCAGTCTGATTCCATCACCAAGTACTGCAAACAGGTGAGTCTGATTCCATCACCAAGTACTGCAAACAGGTGAGTCTGATTCCATCACCAAGTACTGCAAACAGGTGAGTCTGATTCCATCACCAAGTACTCCAAACAGGTGAGTCCACCTGAACCTCAGTCCAACACCTGACAGGTAGGAGACTGGTTGTGAGTTGTCGTGAGTTGATCATTCCAAGTGTCTGGAAGACCTCCAAAATATTTGGGTCCTATCGGTCATTGTGGGTCCAGATAAAGTGTACTAATCTGTCTCTGTGTCTCTGTATTAGGAGCTGGGTACAGAGTCCCTTGGTGTGTGTGCTGAGTTCCAGTCTGTACCAGGCTGTGGTATACGATGCCAGGTCAGTAACACAGAGACCCTGCTGAGACAACATCAGGAGGACGGTGAAGACAACAACCAGGGAAACAGTATTCTGGTCCAGATCAGTGACTACAGAACCAGGCCAGGATCACACCCCCTCATCATGGACGCGCCGCCTCTCCGTACGTACTGGGATATGTAGTCTAAGTGGAATAAGTACACAACCCTGAGTTACCCCTTATTGTCAGTTATTATTCAACATAAGGCCTTAAGATTCCCCTGTGTTTCTACTGCATTGATGAAATGCATACTATACATTCTGCCTACATTCTAGTCTAACCCCTATTCCCCTTTCTGTTCTTCTATAGCCCTGGTGCAGACAGCATCCTACGTGGTGTTGATAGGGAACCAGTAACCTCTCTGTGTGTTCCTCTATAGCCCTGGTGCAGACAGCATCCTACGTGGTGTTGATAGAGAACCAGTAACCTCTCTGTGTGTTCCTCTATAGCCCTGGTGCAGACAGCATCCTACGTGGTGTTGATAGAGAACCAGTAACCTCTCTGTGTGTTCCTCTATAGCCCTGGTGCAGACAGCATCCTACGTGGTGTTGATAGAGAACCAGTAACCTCTCTGTGTGTTCCTCTATAGCCCTGGTGCAGACAGCATCCTACGTGGTGTTGATAGGGAACCAGTAACCTCTCTGTGTGTTCCTCTATAGCCCTGGTGCAGACAGCATCCTACGTGGTGTTGATAGAGAACCAGTAACCTCTCTGTGTGTTCCTCTATAGCCCTGGTGCAGACAGCATCCTACGTAGTGTTGATAGGGAACCAGTAACCTCTCTGTGTGTTCCTCTATAGCCCTGGTGCAGACAGCATCCTACGTGGTGTTGATAGGGAACCAGTAACCTCTCTGTGTGTTCCTCTATAGCCCTGGTGCAGACAGCATCCTACGTAGTGTTGATAGGGAACCAGTAACCTCTCTGTGTGTTCCTCTATAGCCCTGGTGCAGACAGCATCCTACGTGGTGTTGATAGGGAACCAGTAACCTCTCTGTGTGTTCCTCTATAGCCCTGGTGCAGACAGCATCCTACGTGGTGTTGATAGGGAACCAGTAACCTCTCTGAGTGTTCCTCTATAGCCCTGGTGCAGACAGCATCCTACGTAGTGTTGATAGAGAACCAGTAACCTCTCTGTGTGTTCCTCTATAGCCCTGGTGCAGACAGCATCCTACGTGGTGTTGATAGGGAACCAGTAACCTCTCTGTGTGTTCCTCTATAGCCCTGGTGCAGACAGCGTCCTACGCGGTGTTGATAGGGAACAGGGAGTGGATGAGGAGGAACGGACTAGAGATCAGACCTGATATAGACGAGACCATGACTGAACATGAACGCAGGGGACGCACTGCTGTACTGGTGGCTGTCGACAGTGAGTTGTGTGTGTGTGTGTAGGACGCACATTAAGTACGACAGTGGCTCCCTATTTTCTATTGTCCTTGACCCCTAGGCACTAATACATCTACAAAGTTTGGATGGGTATTAGAAAAATTATAATAGCTTTGAGTACCGTCTAGTAGACTTCTAATATTATCAATACTAGAATACACGCCCAGTATATTATCAACACTAGAATACATGCCCAGTATATTATCAACACTAGCATAACACTTAGAATACACGCCCAGTATATTATCAACACTAGAATACACGCCCAATATATTATCAACACTAGAACAACACTTAGAATATACGCCCAGTATATTATCAACACTAGCATAACACTTAGAATACACGCCCAGTATATTATCAACACTAGAATACACGCCCAATATATTATCAACACTAGAATACACGCCCAGTATATTATCAACACTAGAATACACGCCCAATATATTATCAACACTAGAATACACGCCCAGTATATTATCAACACTAGCATAACACTTAGAATACACGCCCAGTATATTATCAACACTAGAATAACACTTAGAATACACGCCCAGTATATTATCAACACTAGCATAACACTAGAATACACGCCCAGTATATTATCAACACTAGAATACACGCCCAGTATATTATCAACACTAGAATACACGCCCAGTATATTATCAACACTAGAATACACGCCCAATATATTATCAACACTAGAATACACGCCCAATATATTATCAACACTAGAATACACGCCCAATATATTATCAACACTAGAATACACGCCCAATATATTATCAACACTAGAATACACGCCCAGTATATTATCAACACTAGAATACACGCCCAGTATATTATCAACACTAGAATACACGCCCAGTATATTATCAACACTAAAATACACGCCCAGTATATTATCAACACTAGAATACACGCCCAGTATATTATCAACACTAGAATACACGCCCAGTATATTATCAACACTAGCATAACACTTAGAATACACGCCCAGTATATTATCAACACTAGAATACACGCCCAGTATATTATCAACACTAGAATACACGCCCAGTATATTATCAACACTAGAATACACGCCCAGTATATTATCAACACTAGAATACACGCCCAGTATATTATCAACACTAGAATACACGCCCAGTATATTATCAACACTAGCATAACACCCAGTATATAATCAACACTAGCATAACACTTAGAATACACGCCCAATATACACTACCATTCAAAGTTTGGGGTCACTTAGAAATGTCCTTGTTTTTGAAAAAAAAGCACATTTTTTTGTCCATTTAAAATAACATCAAATTGATCAGAAATACAGTGTAGACATTGTTAATGTTGTTATTGACTATTGTAGCTGGAAACAGCAGATTTTTTTATGGAATATCTACATAGGCGTGCAGAGGCCCATTATCAGAAACCATCACTCCTGTGTTCCAATGGCACATTGTGTTAGCTAATCCCTGTTTATCATTTTAGAAGGCTAAGCACAGCTGAAAATGGTTGTCCTGATTAAAGAAGCAATAAAACTGGCCTTCTTTAGACTAGTTGAGTATCTGGAGCCTCACAAGTCCTCAACTGGCAGCTTCTTTAAATAGTACCCGCAAAACACCAGTCTCAACGTCAACAGTGAAAAAGCGACTCCGGGAAGCTGGCCTTCTAGGCAGAGTTGCTCTGTCCAGTGTCTGTGTTCTTTTGCCCATCTTAATCTTTTCTTTTTATTGGCCAGTCTGAGATATGGCTTTTTCTTTGCAACTCTGCCTAGAAGGCCAGCATCCCGGAGTCGCCTCTTCACTGTTGACGCTGAGACTGATGTTTTGCGGGTACTATTTAATGAAGTTGCCATTTAAGGACTTGTGAGGCATCTGTTTCTCAAACTAGACACTCTAAAGTACTTGTCCTCTTGCTCAGTTGTGCACCGGGGCCTCCCACTCCTCTTTCTATTCTAGTTAGATATCTACGCCTATGTAGATATTCCATATAAAATCAGCCGTTTCCAGCTACAATAGTCATTTACAACATTAACAATGTCTACACTGTATTTATGATCAATTTGATGTTATTTTAATTGACAAAAAATTAGCTTTTCTTTCAATAATAAGGACATTTCTAAGTGACCCCAAACTTTTGAATGGTAGTGTATTGCTTCATTTTAAGTTCTGGTATGGATATTGGAACATATCCTTAGGAGTTTCCAACGATTTAATCCATTGTGTTGCTGAATCTATAATCCCCCTCTGTCTATAACCATTGTCTATCTGTCTATAACCACCCTCTCTCTCTCGGTCCCTCCCTCTCTCTCTCACCTACCTCCCCCTCCCTCTCTCTCTCACCTACCTCTCCCTCTCTCTCTCTCCCTCTCTCTCTCTCTCGCTCTTCCTGTCTCTCTCTCGCTCTTCCTGTCTCTCTCTCTCTCGCTCTTCCTGTCTCTCTCTCTCTCTCGCTCTCGCTCTTCCTGTCTCTCGCTCTTCCTGTCTCTCGCTCTTCCTGTCTCTCGCTCTTCCTGTCTCTCGCTCTTCCTGTCTCTCGCTCTTCCTGTCTCTCGCTCTTCCTGTCTCTCTCTCGCTCTTCCTGTCTCTCTCTCGCTCTTCCTGTCTCTCGCTCTTCCTGTCTCTCTCGCTCTGCCTCTCTCTCTCTCTGCCTCTCTCTCTGCCTCTCTCTCTGCCTCTCTCTCTGCCTCTCTCTTCCTGTCTCTCTCTTTCTCTCTCTCTCCCTGTTTCTCTCTACCTCCCTCCCCTCCCTGTCTCTCTCTCCCTCCCCTCCCTGTCTCTCTCTCCCTCTCTCTCTGCGTAGGTCTGCTATGTGCCATGATAGCCATAGCAGACACAGTGAAGCCAGAGGCAGGTTTAGCGGTTCACGCCCTGCAGGCCATGGGTCTGGAGGTGATTCTGATGACTGGAGACAACAGCAAGACAGCACGGGCCATCGCTGATCAGGTAGGGGATAGGACTGGATTGGCTTGGGATTTTTATGAATGTATGTATATAAACCAGGACATTCTTTAAAGATGAAAAGGAATGTTGTTTTGTAAGTCACTCTGGATAAGAGCATCTGCTAAAGAACCCAAATGTGGTTTTATTGTGGCTTGTGAACTGTCATTTAGCTGTCTCTATGTCTCCTCCAGGTGGGAATCAGGAAGGTGTAAATGTGGTTTGATTGTGGCTTGTGAACTGTCATTTAGCTGTCTCTATGTCTCCTCCAGGTGGGAATCAGGAAGGTGTAAATGTGGTTTGATTGTGGCTTGTGAACTGTCATTTAGCTGTCTGTCTCCTCCAGGTGGGAATCAGGAAGGTGTAACGGTAGTTTTATTGTGGCTTGTGAACTGTCATTTAGCTGTCTGTCTCTTCCAGGTGGGAATCAGGAAGGTGTAAATGTGGTTTTATTGTGGCTTGTGAACTGTCATTTAGCTGTCTCTCTGTCTCCTCCAGGTGGGAATCAGGAAGGTGTAAATGTGGTTTGATTGTAGGTTGTGAACTGTCATTTAGCTGTCTCTATGTCTCTTCCAGGTGGGAATCAGGAAGGTGTAAATGTGGTTTGATTGTGGCTTGTGAACTGTCATTTAGCTGTCTCTATCTCTCCTCCAGGTGGGAATCAGGAAGGTGTAAAGGTAGTTTTATTGTGGCTTGTGAACTGTCATTTAGCTGTCTGTCTCCTCCAGGTGGGAATCAGGAAGGTGTAAATGTGGTTTTATTGTGGCTTGTGAACTGTCATTTAGCTGTCTCTATCTCTCCTCCAGGTGGGAATCAAGAAGGTGTAAATGTGGTTTTATTGTGGCTTGTGAACTGTCATTTAGCTGTCTCTATCTCTCCTCCAGGTGGGAATCAAGAAGGTGTTTGCAGAGTTGCTGCCGTCCCACAAGGTGGCCATGGTAGAGCAGCTGCAGCAGGCAGGGAAGAGGGTGGCCATGGTGGGTGACGGGGTCAACGACTCACCCGCTCTGGCCATGGCAGATGTTGGCATCGCCATAGGAACGGGCTCTGACGTGGCCATAGAGGCAGCTGACGTGGTGCTGATCAGGGTGAGGAGAAGAGGGCAAGACTGGGTGTATGGATGGATGTTTACCTGTCTGGTTAAATGTTAATATGTCTGTCTGATAATCTCTACATGTTAATATGTCTGTCTGTCTCAGGGTTTCCGTTATCTGGTAATAGCTGTTTTTTGGCCAAAAAAATGAAATGAAAAATGAATAGCTGATGAATAAAATATTAATTGCCCGGGACGAAAGAAAAAAAATCCCATTGCAAAATGATGCTTTTTAGCCTATTCATTGATGGAAATACCAGTTGATGGAAATACATTTGACCGGGCATGCTTATTGGTCTATAGGTTCATTTGCATAATTTAGTGGAATTAAATTGGAGCTTCGTTAGTCGTTGTGTATCATATTCATCACAGCATGATGAGCGGAAATCTGTCAGACAGAGCGAGAGCTGCTGCTGCAGCTTCTCTAACAGCCCGTTCGTTGCTGCTGGAGTGAAACATGCTTTTTATAAGTGCACAACAATTGGAAATGCAAATGTGTGTTAAAACCTGTTTATTTCTCAACTGGTAATTGAAGCTCGCTTTAAAGACCCTTGTTCCCTTCGGTCTCAACGTAGACTTTGATCTGAAGCCATTCTTGTGATTATTGTGCCATTGTAATTGTTTGTAAGCTTGTGTAGTCTAAAATTAATCTATGATCTATCATCTGAGCTCTCCTTTGTTTTCAAATTGAAGCTCGCTTGCCATTTAAAGTGTATAGACAATGGTAGGCAGACAGCAGTATACATTTTGAAAACATATACTTAATTGTTTGAAACCTGAACATTTTACTTCATATTATCCGGTATGTCTTACCTTGCTTCAAAGTAGCCTAGCCAAAATCCTACCATATATATCATGGAGGAAATTATTTTATAAAGACTTCCATATGCCATTGAAGCCAGTAGCATTTTTCTCTCATGTTCTATTGGTTTTCAAATCAACTTTCTTTCATTGTCCAGTAGCCAAAGGCACAATCCCAGTCATATTAGCAACCCAGGCTAGTTGTTGACAATCCCAGTCATATTAGCAACCCAGGCTAGTTGTTGACAATCCTAGTCATATTAGCAACCCAGGCTAGTTGTTGACAATCCTAGTCATATTAGCAACCCAGGCTAGTTGTTGACAATCCCAGTCATATTAGCAACCCAGGCTAGTTGTTGACAATCCCAGTCATATTAGCAACCCAGGCTAGTTGTTGACAATCCTAGTCATATTAGCAACCCAGGCTAGTTGTTGACAATCCTAGTCATATTAGCAACCCAGGCTAGTTGTTGACAATCCTAGTCATATTAGCAACCCAGGCTAGTTGTTGACAATCCTAGTCATATTAGCAACCCAGGCTAGTTGTTGACAATCCCAGTCATATTAGCAACCCAGGCTAGTTGTTGACAATCCTAGTCATATTAGCAACCCAGGCTAGTTGTTGACAATCCTAGTCATATTAGCAACCCAGGCTAGTTGTTGACAATCCTAGTCATATTAGCAACCCAGGCTAGTTGTTGACAATCCTAGTCATATTAGCAACCCAGGCTAGTTGTTGACAATCCTAGTCATATTAGCAACCCAGGCTAGTTGTTGACAATCCTAGTCATATTAGCAACCCAGGCTAGTTGTTGACAATCCTAGTCATATTAGCAACCCAGGCTAGTTGTTGACAATCCTAGTCATATTAGCAACCCAGGCTAGTTGTTGCATCCTTAGATCTCCCTTCTTTCTAAGTTTCTCAGTCACATGAAACCGCTCACATGTAGAGGGCCTGTTTGACAACAGTGTTTACCTGCTAACTGCATTATAGAATGCACATTCACATGTAGAGGGCATTTTTGACAACAGAGTTTTCCTGCTATCTGCATTATAGAATGCACATTCACATTTACATTTACATTTAAGTCATTTAGCAGACGCTCTTATCCAGAGCGACTTACAAATTGGTGCATTCACCTTATGATATCCAGTGGAACAACCACTTTACAATAGTGCATCTAAATCTTTTAAGGGGGGGGGGGGGGGGTTAGAAGGATTACTTTATCCTATCCTAGGTATTCCTTAAAGAGGTGGGGTTTCAGGTGTCTCCGGAAGGTGGTGATTGACTCCGCTGACCTGGCGTCGTGAGGGAGTTTGTTCCACCATTGGGGTGCCAGAGCAGCGAACAGTTTTGACTGGGCTGAGCGGGAACTGTACTTCCTCAGAGGTAGGGAGGCGAGCAGGCCAGAGGTGGATGAACGCAGTGCCCTTGTTTGGGTGTAGGGCCTGATCAGAGCCTGAAGGTACGGAGGTGCCGTTCCCCTCACAGCTCCGTAGGCAAGCACCATGGTCTTGTAGCGGATGCGAGCTTCAACTGGAAGCCAGTGGAGAGAGCGGAGGAGCGGGGTGACGTGAGAGAACTTAGGAAGGTTGAACACCAGACGGGCTGCGGCGTTCTGGATGAGTTGTAGGGGTTTAATGGCACAGGCAGGGAGCCCAGCCAACAGCAAGTTGCAGTAATCCAGACGGGAGATGACAAGTGCCTGGATTAGGACCTGCGCCGCTTCCTGTGTGAGTCAGGGTCGTACTCTGCGAATGTTGTAGAGCATGAACCTACAGGAACGGGTCACCGCCTTGATGTTAGTTGAGAACGACAGGGTGTTGTCCAGGATCACGCCAAGGTTCTTAGCACTCTGGGAGGAGGACACAATGGAGTTGTCAACCGTGATGGCGAGATCATGGAACGGGCAGTCCTTCCCCGGGAGGAAGAGCAGCTCCGTCTTGCCGAGGTTCAGCTTGAGGTGGTGATCCGTCATCCACACTGATATGTCTGCCAGACATGCAGAGATGCGATTCGCCACCTGGTTATCAGAAGGGGGAAAGGAGAAGATTAATTGTGTGTCGTCTGCATAGCAATGATAGGAGAGACCATGTGAGGGTATGACAGAGCCAAGTGACTTGGTGTATAGCGAGAATAGGAGAGGGCCTAGAACAGAGCCCTGGGGGACACCAGTGGTGAGAGCACGTGGTGCGGAGACAGATTCTCGCCACGCCACCTGGTAGGAGCGACCTGTCAGGTAGGACGCAATCCAAGCGTGGGCCGCGCCGGAGATGCCCAACTCGGAGAGGGTGGAGAGGAGGATCTGATGGTTCACAGTATCAAAGGCAGCCGATAGGTCTAGAAGGATGAGAGCAGAGGAGCACATGTAGAGGGCCTTTTTGACAACAGTGTTGTCCTGCTAACTGCATTATAGAATGCACATTCACATGTAGAGGGCCTTTTTGACAACAGTGGTTTCCTGCTAACTGCATTATAGAATGCACATTCACATGTAGAGGGCCTTTTTGACAACAGTGTTGTCCTGCTAACTGCATTATAGAATGCACATTCACATGTAGAGGGCCTGTTTGACAACAGTGTTCACCTGCTAACTGCATTATAGAATGCACATTCACATGTAGAGGGCCTTTTTGACAACAGTGTTTACCTGCTAACTGCATTATAGAATGCACATTCACATGTAGAGGGCCTGTTTGACAACAGTGTTTACCTGCTAACTGCATTATAGAATGCACATTCACATGTAGAGGGCCTGTTTGACAACAGTGGTTTCCTGCTAACTGCATTATAGAATGCACATTCACATGTAGAGGGCCTGTTTGACAACAGTGTTGTCCTGCTAACTGCATTATAGAATGCACATTCACATGTAGAGGGCCTTTTTGACAACAGTGTTTACCTGCTAACTGCATTATAGAATGCACATTCACATGTAGAGGGCCTTTTTGACAACAGTGTTGTCCTGCTAACTGCATTATAGAATGCACATTCACATGTAGAGGGCCTTTTTGACAACAGTGGTTTCCTGCTAACTGCATTATAGAATGCACATTCACATGTAGAGGGCCTTTTTGACAACAGTGTTGTCCTGCTAACTGCATTATAGAATGCACATTCGCATGTAGAGGGCCTGTTTGACAACAGTGTTGTCCTGCTAACTGCATTATAGAATGCACATTCACATGTAGAGGGCCTTTTTGACAACAGTGTTGTCCTGCTAACTGCATTATAGAATGCACATTCACATGTAGAGGGCCTGTTTGACAACAGTGTTGTCCTGCTAACTGCATTATAGAATGCACATTCACATGTAGAGGGCCTGTTTGACAACAGTGTTTACCTGCTAACTGCATTATAGAATGCACATTCACATGTAGAGGGCCTTTTTGACAACAGTGGTTTCCTGCTAACTGCATTATAGAATGCACATTCACATGTAGAGGGCCTTTTTGACAACAGTGTTGTCCTGCTAACTGCATTATAGAATGCACATTCACATGTAGAGGGCCTGTTTGACAACAGTGTTTACCTGCTAACTGCATTATAGAATGCACATTCACATGTAGAGGGCCTGTTTGACAACAGTGGTTTCCTGCTAACTGCATTATAGAATGCACATTCACATGTAGAGGGCCTGTTTGACAACAGTGTTGTCCTGCTAACTGCATTATAGAATGCACATTCACATGTAGAGGGCCTTTTTGACAACAGTGGTTTCCTGCTAACTGCATTATAGAATGCACATTCACATGTAGAGGGCCTGTTTGACAACAGTGTTGTCCTGCTAACTGCATTATAGAATGCACATTCACATGTAGAGGGCCTTTTTGACAACAGTGTTTACCTGCTAACTGCATTATAGAATGCACATTCACATGTAGAGGGCCTGTTTGACAACAGTGTTGTCCTGCTAACTGCATTATAGAATGCACATTCACATGTAGAGGGCCTTTTTGACAACAGTGTTTACCTGCTAACTGCATTATAGAATGCACATTCACATGTAGAGGGCCTGTTTGACAACAGTGTTGTCCTGCTAACTGCATTATAGAATGCACATTCACATGTAGAGGGCCTGTTTGACAACAGTGTTTACCTGCTAACTGCATTATAGAATGCACATTCACATGTAGAGGGCCTGTTTGACAACAGTGGTTTCCTGCTAACTGCATTATAGAATGCACATTCACATGTAGAGGGCCTGTTTGACAACAGTGTTGTCCTGCTAACTGCATTATAGAATGCACATTCACATGTAGAGGGCCTGTTTGACAACAGTGGTTTCCTGCTAACTGCATTATAGAATGCACATTCACATGTAGAGGGCCTTTTTGACAACAGTGGTTTCCTGCTAACTGCATTATAGAATGCACATTCACATGTAGAGGGCCTTTTTGACAACAGTGGTTTCCTGCTAACTGCATTATAGAATGCACATTCACATGTAGAGGGCCTGTTTGACAACAGTGTTGTCCTGCTAACTGCATTATAGAATGCACATTCACATGTAGAGGGCCTGTTTGACAACAGTGGTTTCCTGCTAACTGCATTATAGAATGCACATTCACATGTAGAGGGCCTTTTTGACAACAGTGTTTACCTGCTAACTGCATTATAGAATGCACATTCACATGTAGAGGGCCTGTTTGACAACAGTGTTGTCCTGCTAACTGCATTATAGAATGCACATTTGCGTGTAGCCTACTGCCTTGTGTGCATTGCTGTGCTTATAATGTGAAGAAATAATAGTTGATGAACATTTTAATAACAAACGTTCTGATCTGTTGCATCAGACTCGTTGCTTTTAAACGTTTTATTTATGTAGTCTAGGCCTACTAGAACAACCTGGCGGACAAAATGGCGGACGGAAGACAGGGTGGTGCGGCAGGTGCCGCTTCGCATTCGAATGCTGTAATTTTATCTAAACCATCAGGTGTACGCCGACCCCAGCTAAGTAACTCATGCAAAGAGTTAAAGCGCAATTATGTGTTTTATCTCCAGTACTCTGCCATGATTGTCAGTTATGTAGCTGCTCTACTGATAATCTCAGTGCGTCCTTGCTGGGATGACACAATCAGTCTACTACCGGAGAATATTAACACCAAACACATTGGTTCACCGTTCCACGGGAGCGGACAGTACACAGCATACCATAATGTTCTGAATAATGGCCAAGTCTACCTCGCTCCTTATTCTACTGAACCGCTTAGGCGCAACAAACACAAGTCCAACATTTATCGGAAACTGTTAAACTACCTGTTCACTACCCTCCTGCTCTCCGGGGATGTGCAACTCAATCCTGGGCCCAACATCACCGAGCCAGCGATACGCACCGGAGTGGAAAGCGGTGGATGGCCTCGTCCACTGATCGTCGCCGCTGTGGAAGTGGGTGAGTGCTATGGTCCTATGGTTTCTCTCGACTCACCCGGCTCCAGGATAGATTTTGACTCTTCAAACATACCAAAGTCGCTATATGCGATCCCTGACTCTGCTTCTGGTACGCAAGCTGTTTTAATTAGTTCCCCGCATCCAGTGCAGGCGGGAGGGATTGTTAATTGCGCTACCGAACTGCCCCTAATCAAAACGAAACAAAACGGCCTAAACCCAGCCGTCAGAAAACACAGAAAATTTAACTTTTTTCAATGTGTCAATCACTCTCGAGTCATCTGGGACCCACGAGCTAAGCCCAAGGGACTACTAGGGGGGCACTTGAACATTCGTAGTGTCATTCCAAAAAGTGATCAAATTCAACATCTACTCACAGACTCCAACCTTGACTTTCTCTGCCTCTCGGAGACATGGCTCCATAAAAACTCTCCATCTGCTGCTTTGATTGTGCCTGGCTACAATGTTTTCAGGAGAGACAGGACTGAAGGAAGAGGAGGGGGTGTGATGATTTACATTAAAGAACATATCCGATGTAAACAAATTGAGTGGTCATGTGATAATGAACTAGAATGTATTGGCCTGAACATTACACTGTCTCCCCAAATGTCTTTTACCCTCATTGGAATGTATAGGCCACCTTCCACCAAAAGTGTGTTTTTTGATCAGTTTAAAAACATGCTTAGGGAATGTGATTTTGGGAAAGAGGTCATCTTAATGGGAGATTTTAACATTAATTATGAAGACAAGTGTTGTAGGAAAACCCTCAAACGGATCATTAATACCTTTGACCTTACACAGCTAGTTAAAGGGCCAACCAGGGTGACTTGTTGCTCTAAAACACAGATTGATTTGGTGTTCAGTAATAAACCAGAGAGAGTGACTAAATCATTCAATATGGTTACTGGGCTATCTGATCATAATCTGACACTTATAGCCAGAAAGCTGTCTAAGAGCAGGTTTAACCTCTCTACTGTTAGAAAGCCTGATCAACTAAGAATACCTAAGAGTGAATTAAGCTATTTTGAAAATGCAATTAAGGGAATTAACTGGAATGATCTCTTGTCCTATGCAGACGTGGAAGCTGATAGTCAAGTTTTTCTATCCACAATCCAGACTACATTAAATGGTTTCCTAAAGAAAATCAAATCCAAACCTGGCCAAAAGAGCACTCTTCCTTGGCTAAATGGAGAAATCTGGAAATTGATGAAAGAACGAGATTATTATCTAAAAATAGCCCTAAGATCCAAATTAGAGCATGACAGACGTAGGTTTACCATGTTGAGAAATAAGGTGATGAAAGAAATCAGACAGGCCAAGGCAAACTTTTTTATTAACATAATTGGTGAAGCAAAGGGAAATTCTAAACTGATCTGGGAGAATCTAAAAAAGTTAACAGGGAAAGACCATAGTAACACTGCAAAAAGACTAGAAATCATGGTGAATAACAATCTAACACAGGATGCAGTTGAAATAGCAATAGCCTTCAATTCCTACTTTATTGACTCTGTCAGGGTACTGACACAGAACCCCTCCACTGGTTTCTTGGGCTCAGTGCTAGTAAATGATGCTCAACCTGTCTTCATCATAAGGGAGGTTTCTGAGTCAAAGGTGGACAAGGTGATTAGCTCACTAAAGAACTCTAAAGCCAAAGATGTGTTTGGGATGGACTCTACCTTTCTTAAAAACTACAAAGAGTCACTCATTGGCCCCATTACTAAGGTCACCAACACATCTATTGGTCTCGGGGTGTTTCCAAGGGTATGGAAGTCGGCCATAATAACAGCCATCTTTAAATCAGGCGACCCTGCTGACGTGAGTAACTACAGGCCCATTAGTATATTACCTGTGGTGTCAAAGGTTGTTGAAAAGTGTGTAGCAGAACAACTGATTGCCCACCTCAACAACAGCCCCTTCACATTACATTCCATGCAGTTTGGCTTCAGAGCGAAACACTCCACAGAAACGGCCAACTGCTTTCTTCTGGAAAATGTGAAGTCCAAGATGGACAAAGGGGGCGTTGTTGGGGCTGTGTTTCTGGACCTAAGGAAGGCTTTTGATACTGTTAACCATGAGATTCTCATCACAAAATTGTCCAAGTTTAACTTTTCCCCTGATGCCTTGAGATGGATGAAATCATACCTTGAAGGCAGAACTCAGTGTGTCAGAGTGAGCAATGAGCTGTCGCCCACTCTTAGCTATGATGTGGGCGTGCCCCAAGGGTCAATACTGGGGCCCCTCCTGTTCAGCCTGTACATTAATGATCTGCCTTCTGTCTGTACTGGGTCTGAAGTTCAAATGTATGCAGATGATACAGTGATATATGTGCATGCAAAGAGCAAACAACAAGCTGCACAAGAACTCACTACTGTAATGGTCCAGGTTACAAAGTGGCTCAGTGACTCGTGTTTGCATCTCAATGTGAAAAAAACTGTTTGCATGTTCTTCACAAAGAGGGCAACAGATGCTACTGAGCCAGATGTCTATGTGTCAGGGGAGAAGCTCCAGGTGGTATCTGATTTTAAGTACCTTGGCATCATACTTGATTCCAACCTCTCTTTTAAAAAGCACGTGAAAAAGGTAATTCAAATAACCAAATTCAACCTAGCTAATTTCCGATATATTCGAAATTGTTTGACTACAGAGGTAGCAAAACTGTACTTCAAATCTATGATACTCCCCCACTTAACATACTGCTTGACTAGTTGGGCCCAAGCTTGCTGTACAACAGTAAGACCTATTCAGTCTGTCTACAAACAGGCTCTCAAAGTGCTTGATAGGAAGCCCAATAGCCATCATCACTGTCACATCCTCAGAAAGCATGAGCTCCTGAGTTGGGAAAATCTTGTGCAATACACTGATGCATGTCTTGTATTCAAGATCCTAAATGGCTTGGCTCCCCCTCCACTCAGTATTTTTGTTAAACAGAAAACCCAAACATATGGCAGCAGATCCACAAGGTCTGCCATGAGAGGTGACTGTGTAGTTCCCCTAAGGAAAAGCACCTTTAGTAAATCCGCTTTTTCTGTGAGAGCTTCCCATGTCTGGAATACACTGCCATCAGACACACATAACTGCACCACATATCACACTTTCACAAAATGCTTGAAGACATGGCTTAAGGTCAATCAGATTTGTGAACATGGTCCCTAGCTGTGTGTTGCCGCTTTCCATGTCTGTTGTCTAACTTGTGAGGTGTGGAAACACTTTGTTGCTTTTATGAATTTTGTCTTGCTGCTTTTTGTTCTATGTTGCTCTGTCTGTATGCTACGTCTTGCTTGTCCTATGTTGCTATGTCTGTATGCTATGTCTTGTTCTATGTTGCTATTGTCCATATTGTAATTGTTTTTAATAACCTGCCCAGGGACTGCGGTTGAAAATTAGCCGGCTGGCTAAAACCGGCACTTTTACTGAAACGTTGATTAATGTGCACTGTCCCTGTAAAAATAAAATAAACTCAAACTCAAACTGGTTGTATGAATGTGGGATCTATCGTCCCACAACTGTCCCAGTCTGTTTTGAATAGGCTATTTATTTCTAGGACAGAACAACATGCTGAACAACAAAAATAGGTCAACGTTTCTACTATGGGGGATAGTAGATTGACAGGCTGGTGATTTAGCTGTTTGTTACTCGTCTTGTTGGCTGACAGTTGTTCTAACATCTTTAAAGTGCACATCGGAATTCAGTAAGAAGGAACACATCCTGTGGAAATCAGTAAGAAGGAACGCATCCTGTTGGAATTCGGTAAGAAGGAACGCATCCTGTTGGAATTCAGTAAGAAGGAACGCATCCTGTTGGAATTCAGGAAGAAGGGACGCATCCTGTTGGAATTCAGTAAGAGGGAACGCATCCTGTTGGAATTCAGTAAGAAGGAACGCATCCTGTTGGAATTCAGTAAGAAGGGACGCATCCTGTTGGAATTCAGTAAGAAGGGACGCATCCTGTTGGAATTCAGTAAGAGGGAACGCATCCTGTTGGAATTCAGTAAGAAGGGACGCATCCTGTTGGAATTCAGTAAGAGGGAACGCATCCTGTTGGAATTCAGTAAGAAGGAACGCATCCTGTTGGAATTCAGTAAGAAGGAACGCGTCCTGTTGGAATTCAGTAAGAAGGAACGCATCCTGTTGGAATTCAGTAAGAGGGAACGCATCCTGTTAGAATTCAGTAAGAAGGAACGCATCCTGTTAGAATTCAGTAAGAGGGAACGCATCCTGTTGGAATTCGGTAAGAAGGAACGCATCCTGTTGGAATTCAGTAAGAAGGAACGCATCCTGTTGGAATTCAGTAAGAAGGAACGCATCCTGTTGGAATTCAGTAAGAAGGAACGCATCCTGTTGGAATTCAGTAAGAAGGAACGCATCCTGTTGGAATTCAGTAAGAAGGAACGCGTCCTGTTGGAATTCAGTAAGAAGGAACGCATCCTGTTGGAATTCAGTAAGAAGGAACGCGTCCTGTTGGAATTCGGTAAGAAGGAACGCATCCTGTTGGAATTCAGTAAGAAGGAACGCATCCTGTTGGAATTCAGTAAGAAGGAACGCATCCTGTTGGAATTGAGTAAGAAGGAACGCATCCTGTTGGAATTCAGTAAGAAGGAACGCATCCTGTTGGAATTCAGTAAGAAGGAACGCGTCCTGTTGGAATTCAGTAAGAAGGAACGCGTCCTGTTGGAATTCAGTAAGAAGGAACGCGTCCTGTTGGAATTCAGTAAGAAGGAACGCGTCCTGTTGGAATTCAGTAAGAAGGAACGCATCCTGTTGGAATTCAGTAAGAAGGAAAGCATCCTGTTGGAATTCAGTAAGAAGGAACGCATCCTGTTAGAATTCAGTAAGAAGGAACGCATCCTGTTGGAATTCAGTAAGAAGGAACGCATCCTGTTGGAATTCAGTAAGAAGGAACGCATCCTGTTGGAATTCAGTAAGAGGGAACGCATCCTGTTGGAATTCAGTAAGAAGGAACGCATCCTGTTGGAATTCAGTAAGAAGGAACGCATCCTGTTGGAATTCAGTAAGAAGGAACGCATCCTGTTGGAATTCAGTAAGAGGGAACGCATCCTGTTGGAATTCAGTAAGAGGGAACGCATCCTGTTGGAATTCAGTAAGAAGGAACGCATCCTGTTGGAATTCGGTAAGAAGGAACGCGTCCTGTTGGAATTCGGTAAGAAGGAACGCGTCCTGTTGGAATTCGGTAAGAAGGAACGCGTCCTGTTGGAATTCGGTAAGAAGGAACGCGTCCTGTTGGAATTCGGTAAGAAGGAACGCGTCCTGTTGGAATTCGGTAAGAAGGAACGCGTCCTGTTGGAATTCGGTAAGAAGGAACGCATCCTGTTGGAATTCAGTAAGAGGGAACGCATCCTGTTGGAATTCAGTAAGAGGGAACGCATCCTGTTGGAATTCGGTAAGAAGGAACGCATCCTGTTGGAATTCGGTAAGAAGGAACGCGTCCTGTTGGAATTCGGTAAGAAGGAACGCGTCCTGTTGGAATTCGGTAAGAAGGAACGCGTCCTGTTGGAATTCGGTAAGAAGGAACGCGTCCTGTTGGAATTCGGTAAGAAGGAACGCGTCCTGTTGGAATTCGGTAAGAAGGAACGCGTCCTGTTGGAATTCGGTAAGAAGGAACGCGTCCTGTTGGAATTCGGTAAGAAGGAACGCATCCTGTTGGAATTCAGTAAGAAGGAACGCATCCTGTTGGAATTCAGTAAGAAGGAACGCATCCTGTTGGAATTCAGTAAGAGGGAACGCATCCTGTTGGAATTCAGTAAGAAGGAACGCATCCTGTTGGAATTCAGTAAGAAGGAACGCATCCTGTTGGAATTCAGTAAGAGGGAACGCATCCTGTTGGAATTCAGTAAGAGGGAACGCATCCTGTTGGAATTCAGTAAGAGGGAACGCATCCTGTTGGAATTCAGTAAGAAGGAACGCATCCTGTTGGAATTCAGTAAGAGGGAACGCATCCTGTTGGAATTCAGTAAGAAGGAACGCATCCTGTTAGAATTCAGTAAGAGGGAACGCATCCTGTTGGAATTCAGTAAGAAGGAACGCATCCTGTTGGAATTCAGTAAGAGGGAACGCATCCTGTTGGAATTCAGTAAGAAGGAACGCATCCTGTTGGAATTCAGTAAGAAGGAACGCATCCTGTTGGAATTCAGTAAGAAGGAACGCATCCTGTTGGAATTCAGTAAGAAGGAACGCATCCTGTTGGAATTCAGTAAGAAGGAACGCATCCTGTTGGAATTCAGTAAGAAGGAACGCATCCTGTTGGAATTCAGTAAGAAGGAACGCATCCTGTTGGAATTCAGTAAGAAGGGACGCATCCTGTTGGAATTCAGTAAGAAGGGACGCATCCTGTTGGAATTCAGTAAGAGGGAACGCATCCTGTTGGAATTCAGTAAGAAGGAACGCATCCTGTTGGAATTCAGTAAGAAGGAACGCATCCTGTTGGAATTCAGTAAGAAGGAACGCGTCCTGTTGCATCCTCAAATACAATCCTCCAAATTGTTCTGTTAAAATGAATTACCATAATGTAAATGTGATTTCTGTCATTCTGAGCACCGTGGGTGGACGCCCTAATCAGGTTAATTATTCTGAGCACCGTGGGTGGACGCCCAAATCAGGTTAATTATTCTGAACACCGTGGGTGGACGCCCAAATCAGGTTAATTATTCTGAGCACTGTGGGTGGACGCCCTAATCAGGTTAATTATTCTGAGCACCGTGGGTGGACGCCCAAATCAGGTTAATTATTCTGAGCGCCGTGGGTGGACGCCCAAATCAGGTTAATTATTCTGAGCACCGTGGGTGGACGCCCTAATCAGGGTCAGGTACATTTCTCAAATGTCCGGTGAATAAAAAAGTTTTATTTTCCTAACGGAAACCGTGGTATGTCTGTCTGATAGTCTCTACATGTTAACATGTCTGTTTCATCTCTACATCTCTACATGTCAACATGTCTGATTCATCTCTACATGTTAACATGTCTGTTTCATCTCTACATGTTAACATGTCTGTTTCATCTCTACGTGTTAACATGTCTGTTTCATCTCTTCATCTCTACATGTCAACATGTCTGATTCATCTCTACGTGTTAACATGTCTGTTTCATCTCTACATCTCTACATGTTAACATGTCTGATTCATCTCTACGTGTTAACATGTCTGTTTCATCTCTACGTGTTAACATGTCTGTTTCATCTCTACATGTCAACATGTCTGTTTCATCTCTACGTGTCAACATGTCTGTTTCATCTCTACGTGTTAACATGTCTGTTTCATCTCTACGTGTTAACATGTCTGTTTCATCTCTACGTGTTAACATGTCTGTTTCATCTCTACGTGTTAACATGTCTGTTTCATCTCTACGTGTTAACATGTCTGTTTCATCTCTACGTGTTAACATGTCTGTTTCATCTCTACGTGTTAATAAACTCAGCAAAAAAAGAAACGTCCTCTCACTGTCAACTGCGTTTATTTTCAGCAAACTTAACTTAACATGTGTAAATATTTGTATGAACATAACAAGATTCAACAATTGAGACATAAACTGAACAAGTTCCACAGACATGTAACTAACAGAAATTGAATAATGTGTCCCTGAACAAAGGGAGGGTCAAAATCAAAAGTAACAGTCAGTATCTGGTGTGGCCACCAGCTGCATTAAGTACTGCAGTGCATCTCCTCCTCAAGGACTGCACCAGATTTGCCAGTTATTGCTTTGAGATGTTACCCCACTCTTCCACCAAGGCACCTGCAAGTTCCTGGACATTTCTGGGGGGAATGGCCCTAGCCTTCACCCTCCGATCCAACACGTCCCAGACGTGCTCATTGGGATTGAGATCCGGGCTCTTTGCTGGCCATGGCAGGACACTGACATTCCTGTCTTGCAGGAAATCATGCACAGAATGAGCAGTATGGCTGGTGGCATTGTCATGCTGGAGGGTCGTGTCAGGATGAGCCTACAGGAAGGATACCACATGAGGGAGGAGGATGTCTTCCCTGCAACGCACAGCGTTGAGATTGCCTGCAATGACAACAAGCTCAGTCCGATGATGCTGTGACACACCGCCCCAGACCATGACGGACCCTCCACCTCCAAATCGATCCCGCTCCAGAGTACAGGCCTCGGTGTAACGCTCATTCCTTCAACGATAAACGCAAATCCGACCAGCACCCCTGGTGAGACTAAACCGTGACTCGTCAGAGAAGAACACTTTTTGCCAGTCCTGTCTGGTCCAGCGATGGTGGGTTTGTGCCCATAGGCGACGTTGTTGCCGGTGATGTCTGGTGAGGACCTGCCTTACAACAGGCCGACAAGCCCTCAGTCCAGCCTCTCGCAGCCTATTGCGGACAGTCTGAGCACTGATGGAGGGATTATGCATTCCTGGTGTAACTCAGGCAGTTGTTGTTGCCATCCTGTACCTGTCCTGCAGGTGTGATGTTCGGATGTACCGATCCTGTGCAGGTGTTGTTACACATGGTCTGCCACTGCGAGGACGATCAGCTGTCCGTCCTGTCTCCCTGTAGGGCTGTCTTAGGCGTCTCACAGTACCGACATTGCAATGTATTGCCCTGGCCACATCTGCAGTCCTCATTCTCCTTGCAGCATGCCTAAGGCACGTTCACGCAGATGAGCAGGGACCCTGGGCATCTTTCTTTTGGTGTTTTTCACAGTCCGTAGAAAGGCCTCTAGTGTCCTAAGTTTTCATAACTGTGACCTTAATTGCCTACCGTCTGTAAGCTGTTAGTGTCTTAACGACCGTTCCACAGGTGCATGTTCATTAATTGTTTATGGTTCATTGAACAAGCATGGGAAACAGTGTTTAAACCCTTTACAATGAAGATCTGTGAAGTTTATGTCTGTTAATCTCTACATGTTAATATGTCTGTCTGCCTTCCTGTCCTTTGTCTGCCTCCCTGTCCTCTGTCTGCCTCCAAAATTAGTTTTTATCAATTGCAAGATGTTATAGTAATGGTAAAGCTCACTCTATCATATACAAAGTTTTTTTTCATCTCCCCCATCTCTCTCTTTCTCGCTCTTTCTCTTTCTTTCTCTCCCTCCCCATCTCTCTCTCTTTCCCACTGTCTCTCTACCCCCATCACTCTCTCTACCTCTCTCTCCACTGTCCACAGAATGACCTGCTGGATGTGGTGGGGAGTATTGACCTTTCCAAGAAGACCGTCAAGAGAATCAGGATCAACTTTGTGTTTGCTCTGGTCTATAACCTGGTGGGGATCCCTATCGCTGCAGGGGTGTTCATGCCTGTTGGTCTGGTTCTCCAGCCATGGATGGGTTCTGCTGCCATGGCCCTGTCCTCTGTCTCGGTGGTGCTGTCCTCTCTACTACTCAGATGGTGAGTTACCAGACCAGGTGCCAGTTTCCCATCAAGCTGTGGTATTTGAGTAGTGTGTGTGGTGGTGGGGGGAGTGGCTCTCCTAACCACCCTCTTCTTGCAGTTACTCTAAATCCAGAACTGAACTACAACTTGTAGTGTCTTAGTGTGTTATGGTTTCTGTTTCTGTGTGTATCTAACTCTCCTCTCTCTGTTTGTAGTTACACCAACTCTCCTGTCTCTGTTTGTAGTTACACTAACTCTCCTCTCTCTCTGTTTGTATCTAACTCTCCTCTCTCTGTTTGTAGTTACACTAACTCTCCTCTCTCTGTTTGTAGTTACACTAACTCTCCTCTCTCTCTGTTTGTAGTTACACTAACTCTCCTCTCTCTCTCTGTTTGTAGTTACACTAACTCTCCTCTCTCTGTTTGTAGTTACACTAACTCTCCTCTCTCTCTCTGTTTGTAGTTACACTAACTCTCCTCTCTCTCGCTGTTTGTAGTTACACTAACTCTCCTCTCTCTGTTTGTAGTTACACTAACTCTCCTCTCTCTGTTTGTAGTTACACTAACTCTCCTCTCTCTCTCTGTTTGTAGTTACACTAACTCTCCTCTCTCTCTCTGTTTGTAGTTACACTAACTCTCCTCTCTCTCTCTGTTTGTAGTTACACTAACTCTCCTCTCTCTCTCTGTTTGTAGTTACACTAACTCTCCTCTCTCTCTCTGTTTGTAGTTACACTAACTCTCCTCTCTCTCTCTGTTTGTAGTTACACTAACTCTCCTCTCTCTCTCTGTTTGTAGTTACACTAACTCTCCTCTCTCTCTCTGTTTGTAGCTACACTAACTCTCCTCTCTCTCTCTGTTTGTAGTTTCACTAACTCTCCTCTCTCTCTCTGTTTGTAGCTACACTAACTCTCCTCTCTCTCTCTGTTTGTAGCTACACTAACTCTCCTCTCTCTCTCTGTTTGTAGCTACACTAACTCTCCTCTCTCTCTCTGTTTGTAGCTACACTAACTCTCCTCTCTCTCTCTGTTTGTAGTTTCACTAACTCTCCCTCTCTCTCTGTTTGTAGTTTCACTAACTCTCCCTCTCTCTCTGTTTGTAGTTTCACTAACTCTCCTCTCGCTCTCTCTGTTTGTAGTTTCACTAACTCTCCTCTCTCTCTCTCTCTGTTTGTAGCTACACTAACTCTCCTCTCTCTCTCTGTTTGTAGCTACACTAACTCTCCTCTCTCTCTCTGTTTGTAGCTACACTAACTCTCCTCCCTCTCTCTGTTTGTAGTTTCACTAACTCTCCTCTCTCTTTCTGTTTGTAGTTTCACTAACTCTCCTCTCTCTCTCTGTTTGTAGTTTCACTAACTCTCCTCTCTCTCTCTGTTTGTAGTTTCACTAACTCTCCTCTCTCTCTCGGTTTGTAGTTTCACTAACTCTCCTCTCTCTCTCGGTTTGTAGTTTCACTAACTCTCCTCTCTCTCTCGGTTTGTAGTTTCACTAACTCTCCTCTCTCTGTTTGTAGCTACACTAACTCTCCTCTCTCTTTCTGTTTGTAGTTACACTAACTCTCCTCTCTCTCTCTGTTTGTAGTTACACTAACTCTCCTCTCTCTCTCTGTTTGTAGTTACACTAACTCTCCTCTCTCTCTCTGTTTGTAGCTACACTAACTCTCCTCTCTCTCTCTGTTTGTAGTTTCACTAACTCTCCTCTCTCTCTCTGTTTGTAGCTACACTAACTCTCCTCTCTCTCTCTGTTTGTAGCTACACTAACTCTCCTCTCTCTCTCTGTTTGTAGCTACACTAACTCTCCTCTCTCTCTCTGTTTGTAGCTACACTAACTCTCCTCTCTCTCTCTGTTTGTAGTTTCACTAACTCTCCCTCTCTCTCTGTTTGTAGTTTCACTAACTCTCCCTCTCTCTCTGTTTGTAGTTTCACTAACTCTCCTCTCGCTCTCTCTGTTTGTAGTTTCACTAACTCTCCTCTCTCTCTCTCTCTGTTTGTAGCTACACTAACTCTCCTCTCGCTCTCTCTGTTTGTAGTTTCACTAACTCTCCTCTCTCTCTCTCTCTGTTTGTAGCTACACTAACTCTCCTCTCTCTCTCTGTTTGTAGCTACACTAACTCTCCTCTCTCTCTCTGTTTGTAGCTACACTAACTCTCCTCCCTCTCTCTGTTTGTAGCTACACTAACTCTCCTCTCTCTCTCGGTTTGTAGTTTCACTAACTCTCCTCTCTCTCTCTGTTTGTAGTTTCACTAACTCTCCTCTCTCTCTCTGTTTGTAGTTTCACTAACTCTCCTCTCTCTCTCGGTTTGTAGTTTCACTAACTCTCCTCTCTCTCTCGGTTTGTAGTTTCACTAACTCTCCTCTCTCTCTCGGTTTGTAGTTTCACTAACTCTCCTCTCTCTCTCGGTTTGTAGTTTCACTAACTCTCCTCTCTCTGTTTGTAGCTACACTAACTCTCCTCTCTCTTTCTGTTTGTAGTTACACTAACTCTCCTCTCTCTCTCTGTTTGTAGTTACACTAACTCTCCTCTCTCTGTTTGTAGTTACACTAACTAACCTCTCTCTGTTTGTAGTTACACTAACTCTCCTCTCTCTCTCTGTTTGTAGCTACACTAACTCTCCTCCCTCTCTCTGTTTGTAGTTTCACTAACTCTCCTCTCTTTCTGTTTGTAGTTTCACTAACTCTCCTCTCTCTCTCTGTTTGTAGTTTAACTAACTCTCCTCTCTCTCTCTGTTTGTAGTTTCACTAACTCTCCTCTCTCTCTCGGTTTGTAGTTTCACTAACTCTCCTCTCTCTCTCGGTTTGTAGTTTCACTAACTCTCCTCTCTCTGTTTGTAGCTACACTAACTCTCTCCTCTCTCTGTTTGTAGCTACACTAACTCTCCTCTCTCTTTCTGTTTGTAGTTTCACTAACTCTCCTCCCTCTCTCTGTTTGTAGCTACACTAACTCTCCTCTCTCTTTCTGTTTGTAGTTTCACTAACTCTCCTCTCTCTCTCTGTTTGTAGCTACACTAACTCTCCTCTCTCTCTCTGTTTGTAGTTACACTAACTCTCTCCTCTCTCTGTTTGTAGTTTCACTAACTCTCCTCTCTCTCTCTGTTTGTAGTTACACTAAGCCCAGCGCTGAGCTACTGAAGTCTCGTCTGGGCAGTCAGAAGAGACATGCTGCAAGCCTATCAGATGTCAGCGTCCACATCGGCATGAGCGAGCTGCGCCGCCCCTCCCCCAAGTTGAGCTTATTTGACCGCGTCGCCAACTTCCAATCAAAGCACTCCCTCAACTGCATGGCCCTCAGCGAACCCGACAAATACTCATTGTTGGTGAGGGAGGCCCACTGCGAGGAGGAGTTTGTCTGAGGCTAGGTTAGTCTATGCTAACTTAAGCTTGGTTTAGCCATTATATGCTAAGCTAACTTAAGGTAGCGAAAGCTAGCCCATGCTAACTAAGTGGGTTACATAGGTTAATTTTCCCATCCATCTATACAGGTGCCCCCAGGGCAGCATATTTTGACTTGAAAAATACTTTCTGTTGCCCCTCACCCTCTGTCTGACTGACAGTGTGCACTGCAATGGATGCCTGGGAGGGCTTCATGTTCACTACCGCTGCCAACATGTCTTTTGTCAATGGCTACAGGGGAAGGGATCTTACACTAGGGTTTATAGGATCTCTGGCTCTCTTTGTCCAGGGGTTTGAGAGTGTCTGTTGAAAGACGATGCAGGTGTAAGCCGATAGGAAGATGAGCTGTCTTTTTCTATGTGTTTATAATATGAAGGTTTGCAGAGACTATCTTTGACATCTATCCAAAGACACTCTAAAATGGTGCCCAATGTTAAAGTGTACTTAAAACTTCTACTTCATCACAATCCCGGATCCGGGAGCACCCCCATCAGTAAAAAAGCTGACTAGCATAGCCTAGCATAGCGTCACAAGTAAATACTAGCATCTAAATATCATTAAATCACAAGTCCAAGACACCAGATGAAAGATACACATCTTGTGAATCCAGCCATCATTTCTGATTTTTAAAATGTTTTACAGGGAAGACACAATATGTAAATCTATTAGCTAACCACGATAGCAAAAGACACAACTTTTTTTTCCCACCATTTTTTTCCTGCATAGGTAACTATCACAATTTCGACCAAATAAAGATATAAATAGCCACCAACCAAGAAACAACTTCATCAGATGACAGTCTGATAACATATTTATTGTATAGCATATGTTTTGTTAGAAAAATGTGCATATTTCAGGTATAAATCATAGTTTACCATTGCAGCCACCATCACAACTCTCACCAAAGCAACTAGAATAACTACAGAGACCATCGTGTATTACCTAAATACTCATCATAAAACATTTCTGAAAAATACACAGCGTACAGCAAATGAAAGACAAAGATCTTGTGAATCCAGCCAATATTTCAGATTTTTTAAGTGTTTTACAGCGAAAACACAATATAGCATTATATTAGCTTACTACAATAGCCAACCACACAACAGCATTGATTCAGGCCAACAATAGCGATAACGAATAAACCAGCAAAAGATATTAATTTTTTCACTAACCTTCTCAAACTTCTTCAGATGACAGTCCTATAACATCATATTACACAATACATATAGAGTTTGTTCGAAAATGTGCATATTTAGCGGCACAAATCGTGGTTATACAATGAGAAAAGTAGCCAAGCTGCCAACAATATGTCGGGAGAAATCTTGGGAGAGGCACCTAATCTAATCAGTAACTAATCCTAAACTTGACTAAAAAATACAGGTTGGACAGCAAATGAAAGATACATTAGTTCTTAATGCAATCGCTGTGTTAGATTTTTAAAATTAACGTTACTACGACATACAGCGTGCGTTAAAGCGAGACCGCACCGAGATTAATGGCGGAATATGAGTTTAACATTTTTCAACAGAACAACGAATTAACATCATATATAGTTCTTACTATTTGATGAGCTCCCATCAGAATCTTGGGCAAGTTGTCCTTTTTCCAAAAGAATCGTTGCTCGGTTGTAGATTGTCGTCTTCAACGTTGGAATTAGCAGTAAACATTAGCCATGTGGCAAAGACGTGTCCAACTCACTAAAACGCAGTACTAATAAATATCCAAAAATCGCAATATGCTGATATAAACTGATATAACTCGGTTTAAAATAACAACATTATGATGTCTTTAACACCTATATCGAATAAAAACAGAGCCGGATATATCTAAGGGCTATAACGGGAGCTTTCTAGAACGACACCAAGAGGTCCTTTTTGCGTCAGGGCGAGGAGAAGAACGGGGGAACCCCACGTTGCCAGCCCATTTATAAGCTCTCAGATCTGCCCAGCAACTCCATTTCAATTCTCACTATTCGCTGACATCCAGGGGAAGGCGTATGCAGTGCATCTCAACCAATAGAAGACAGGCAAATTAATAAACCGACCTCAGAACAGCCAGCAGAATTCAGCATTCTCACATCCTCATAGGAAAATTGCTCTAACTCCAGTTCTGTTTTACTCACAGATATAATTCAAACGGTTTTAGAAACTAGAGAGTGTTTTCTATCCAATAGTAATAATAATATGCATATTGTACGAGCAAGAATTGAGTACGAGGCAGTTTAATTTGGGAACGAAATTATTACAAAGTGCCAACAGCACCCCCTATTGAGAAAAGGTTAACCATTTAAAAAGCTAATCAACTGGGTTTGACGTGACAAAATGATCCTGTGTTTCTCAAATAAAAATAATAAAACAGAAAAACAATGTCAAAGCAGTTTATTCCAAGAAGAATTATACAACTTATATAAATACAATCACTAATGGCTTCCATACACAACCCTCTCCCGGATGGCTTCCATACACAACCCTCTCCCGGATGGCTTCCCTCACACAACCCTCTCCCGGATGGCTTCCCTCACACAACCCTCTCCCGGATGGCTTCCCTCACACAACCCTCTCCCGGATGGCTTCCATACACAACCCTCTCCCGGATGGCTTCCCTCACACAACCCTCTCCCGGATGGCTTCCCTCACACAACCCTCTCCCGGATGGCTTCCCTCACACAACCCTCTCCCGGATGGCTTCCCTCACACAACCCTCTCCCGGATGGCTTCCCTCACACAACCCTCTCCCGGATGGCTTCCCTCACACAACCCTCTCTCGGATGGCTTCCCTCACACAACCCTCTCCCGGATGGCTTCCCTCACACAACCCTCTCCCGGATGGCTTCCCTCACACAACCCCCTCCCGAATGGCTTCCTCACACAACCCTCTCTCGGATGGCTTCCACACACAACCCTCTCTCGGATGGCTTCACTCACACAACCCCCTCCCGAATGGCTTCCACACACAACCCTCTCACTAATGGCTTCCTCACACAACCCTCTCCCAGATGGCTTCCACACAACCCCCTCCCGGATGGCTTCCTCACACAACCCTCTCACTAATGGCTTCCACACAACCCTCTCACTAATGGCTTCCCTCACACAACCCCCTCCCGGGTGGCTTACACACACAACACTCTCCCGGATGGCTTCCTCACACAACCCCCTCCCGGGTGGCTTCCACACACAACCCTCTCCCGGATGGCTTCCCTCACACAACCCTCTCCCGGATGGCTTCCCTCACACAACACTCTCCCGGATGGCTTCCACACACAACCCTCTCCCGGATGGCTTCCCTCACACAACCCCCTCCCGAATGGCTTCCACACACAACCCTCTCACTAATGGCTTCCTCACACAACCCTCTCCCAGATGGCTTCCACACAACCCCCTCCCGGATGGCTTCCTCACACAACCCTCTCACTAATGGCTTCCACACAACCCTCTCCCGGATGGCTTCCACACACAACCCCCTCCCGAATGGCTTCCTCACACAACCCTCTCTCGGATGGCTTCCACACACAACCCCCTCCCAAATGGCTTCCACACACAACCCTCTCTCGGATGGCTTCCGCACACAACCCCCTCCCGAATGGCTTCCACACACAACCCCCTCCCGAATGGCTTCCTCACACAACCCTCTCTCGGATGGCTTCCACACACAACCCCCTCCCGAATGGCTTCCTCACACAACCCTCTCTCGGATGGCTTCCGCACACAACCCCCTCCCGAATGGCTTCCTCACACAACCCCCTCCCGAATGGCTTCCTCACACAACCCTCTCCCGGATGGCTTCCCTCACACAACCCTCTCCCGGATGGCTTCCCTCACACAACCCCCTCCCGGGTGGCTTCCCTCACACAACCCTCTCCCGGATGGCTTCCACACACAACCCTCTCCCGGATAGCTTCCCTCACACAACCCTCTCCCGGATGGCTTCCCTCACACAACCCTCTCTCGGATGGCTTCCACACACAACCCTCTCCCGGATGGCTTCCCTCACACAACCCTCTCCCGGATGGCTTCCCTCACACAACCCCCTCCCGAATGGCTTCCTCACACAACCCTCTCTCGGATGGCTTCCACACACAACCCCCTCCCAAATGGCTTCCACACACAACCCTCTCTCGGATGGCTTCCACACACAACCCCCTCCCAAATGGCTTCCACACACAACCCCCTCCCAAATGGCTTCCACACACAACCCCCTCCCAAATGGCTTCCACACACAATCCTCTCCCGGATGGCTTCCACACACAATCCTCTCCCGGATGGCTTCCACACACAACCCTCTCCCGGATGGCTTCCACACACAACCCTCTCCCGGATGGCTTCCACACACAACCCTCTCCCGGATGGCTTCCACACACAACCCTCTCCCGGATGGCTTCCACACACAACCCTCTCCCGGATGGCTTCCACACACAACCCTCTCCCGGATGGCTTCCCTCACACAACCCTCTCCCGGATGGCTTCCCTCACACAACCCTCTCCCGGATGGCTTCCTCACACAACCCTCTCCCGGATGGCTTCCACACACAACCCTCTCCCGGATGGCTTCCCTCACACAACCCTCTCCCGGATGGCTTCCCTCACACAACCCTCTCCCGGATGGCTTCCTCACACAACCCCCTCCCGGATGGCTTCCCTCACACAACCCTCTCCCGGATGGCTTCCCTCACACAACCCTCTCCCGGATGGCTTCCCTCACACAACCCTCTCCCGGATGGCTTCCCTCACACAACCCTCTCCCGGATGGCTTCCACACACAACCCCCTCCCAAATGGCTTCCACACACAACCCTCTCTCGGATGGCTTCCACACACAACCCCCTCCCAAATGGCTTCCACACACAACCCCCTCCCAAATGGCTTCCACACACAACCCTCTCCCGGATGGCTTCCACACACAACCCTCTCCCGGATGGCTTCCACACACAACCCTCTCCCGGATGGCTTACCTCACACAACCCTCTCCCGGATGGCTTCCCTCACACAACCCTCTCCAGGATGGCTTCCTCACACAACCCTCTCCCGGATGGCTTCCTCACACAACCCTCTCCCGGATGGCTTCCTCACACAACCCCCTCCCGGATGGCTTCCCTCACACAACCCTCTCCCGGATGGCTTCCCTCACACAACCCTCTCCCGGATGGCTTCCCTCACACAACCCTCTCCCGGATGGCTTCCCTCACACAACCCTCTCCCGGATGGCTTCCACACACAACCCTCTCCCGGATGGCTTCCACACACAACCCTCTCCCGGATGGCTTCCCTCACACAACCCTCTCCCGGATGGCTTCCACACACAACCCTCTCCCGGATGACTTCCACACACAACCCTCTCCCGGATGGCTAGATGTACGTGCTGACTGCCGCTATGGTATGCATATAAGAGCACAATGAAACTGGCATCTAATGTGGAGGAACCAGTATGTGTCTACATCGTGTTGCATGATGACATCATTCACAGTGAAAGTGCAGCAACTCAGATGAATGTAACACATGACAAGCCACTACTAGTTCAACTAACAAGCAGCCTTCTGGCATGATCAAACATGACCGCCATATGAATGAAGAGGACTTACAATCTACTATCCTTCTAGTCCTGCTAGCTTCACATTTGGGTGTTTCATAGTGTCTCTAGCAAGTCTTCCTGGTGCCCTCTGAGACCCAGGTGTTACTGACCCAAGTCTTCTTGGTGCCCTCTGAGACCCAGGTGTTACTGACCCAAGTCTTCTTGGTGCCCTCTGAGACCCAGGTGTTACTGACCCAAGTCTTCTTGGTGCCCTCTGAGACCCAGTACCATGACATCCATCACATTGAAATAACCAAGAGGAAGGAAGGATTGTGTTGCAGGAAATATGCTCCAGACAAGGAGAATGGCTCTGCTTTCTTGCCAACTTGCAGATTTTCTTATTTGACAAAAGTTTTCAAAATGTCCCATCACACACACAATCATATACTTCTTCCACCATGTAACACATGTTGTTTCATTCACAGTGAAGAATGTACTTTTAATAACTGACCATTGGCTGTTTAACTCAGCCGCTGCTACTAATCCAGTCAATTACGGAGTTCAACTGAAATTCCCATTCTTCTTCGTTGCTGTTCTATGAGAAACTCAGTCAATACATGACTGTGGTAAATCAGACTTGTCAATCAACTAGACAAGTCTCAGAGTTGGAGTGGTGATCTAGGATCAGTTTAACCTTTCAGATTATAATGAATCAGATATGGATGGGGGGAGGCCTGACCCTAGATCACAGTGGTGGAAAAAGGACCCAAATGTCATACTTGAGTAAAAGTAAAGATATCCTTAATAGAAAATGAGTCCAGTAAAAGTGAAAGTCACCCAGTAAAATACTACTTGAGTAAAAGTCTAAAAGTATTTGGTTTTAAATATACTTAAGTATCCAAAGTACATTTAATTGCTAAAATATACTTAAGTATCAAAAGTAAAAGTATTAATAATTTCAAATTCCTTATATTATTAAGCAAAGAGGACAACACCATGTTCTTGTTTTTAAAATGTCCGGATAGCCAGGGGCACCTTCCGACACTCCGACACTCCGACACTCCGACACCCCGGCACTCCGGCACTCCGGCACTCCGACACCCCGACACCCCGACACTCCGGCACTCCAACACTCCAACACTCAGACATTATTTACAAAAGATCACACTTGTTTAGTGAGTCCGCCAGATCAGAGGCAGTAGGCATGACCACGTGTTCTCTTGATAAGTGTTTTGATAACTATTCAAAATGTAACGAGTACTATGGGTTGTCAGGGAAAATGTATGGAGTAAAAAGTACAATATTTTCTTTAGGAATGAAGTGAAGTAAAAGTTGTCCAAAATATAAATAGTTAAGTACAGGTACCCCAAATAACTACTTAAGTAGTACTTTAAAGTATTTTTACTTAAGTACTTTACACCACTGCTAGATCAGCACTGGTATAGCAGACTGTCAGTGATTGTACAGGCAGGATTTGGACCACTTCAGCATAGTAGTCTACCAATCAGTGTCCTTATCACCGTACACATTCAGTACAAATAACCCTGGTCCTCCTGCAGACGCCTGCTCAGTGCGGCATTGTACTTTGAGAGCGAGAGAGAGTGAGAGAGACAGCGAGAGAGAGTGAGAGAGACAGTGAGAGAGAGACAGTGAGAGAGAGACAGTGAGAGAGAGACAGTGAGAGAGAGACAGTGAGAGAGAGACAGTGAGAGAGAGAGAGCGAGAGAGAGAGAGAGAGAAAGAAAGAGAGAGAGAGAGAGAGAGAGAGAGAAAGCGAGACTACAATTGGCACTTGGAGTAACATTTACTGGTACACATGGTTCCATAAGTGTTCTGTAGTAAGAGATCCTTAGAGTTTATACTTCATACTGTACATTCTTAAAATGATTGCTCACATACAGTATATATTTCCTGATTTGAGAAAACAATGTTTACGTTGGAAACATATAGGCGACAAATGACATTAGTATATGCTCCACAACATTCCTTTGTTTTCCAAGGAAAATATATAACAAAGTACAAATAAGTACTGTGATAATTGTTTTTAGTTTTGAAATAAGGCTAATATAAATACTCTTATATAATCATAATATACAACAGCAATAATTATTACACTTCTGCTCCCTCAGAAGGAAAAAGGTTTTGAAAAAGGCACTCACATTAAAACATTCTTATTGTAGTAAAATTCACTGTGGTGGAAAAAGGCCTCTGCTGTGTCCAACCTTGACCAGTAGATGTAGTAGTAGTAGCAACTCAATATTAGGAAGGTGCTTTTAATGTTTTCTACACTCAGTGTATATACTGTATTATAAACTGGGTGGTTCGAGCCCTAAATGCTGATTGGCTAACAGCTGTGGTATACGACAAAACATGTATTTTGAATGTTCTAATTACGTTGGTAACCAGTTTATAATAGCAATACGGCACCTCGGGGGTTCGTGGTATAAGGCCAATATACCACAGCTAAGGGCTATGTCCAGGCACTCCCCGTTGTGTCGTGCATAAGAACAGTCCTTAGCCGTGGTATATTGGTCATATACCACACCCCCTCGGGCCTTATTGCTTAATTCTAGTCAAGGTTCATCCAATATAACTACTGCTGTACACAACTCTTCTATTCATATAGTGTCTATACTGTCTATGCACACTATTTATAAAGATATTTCTTCATTTCATGTTTATTTTATTTGTTGTACTCTGTGTGTATTGTTATTGTGTTGCTAGATATTAACGTATGGATGATGTATTGTTAGTGTTGCTAGATATTAACGTAGGGATGATGTGTTGCTAGATATTAACGTGTGGATGATGTATTGTTATTGTGTTGCTAGATATTAACGTATGGATGATGTATTGTTATTGTGTTGCTAGATATTAACGTATGGATGATGTGTTGCTAGATATTAACGTGTGGATGATGTATTGTTATTGTGTCGCTAGATATTAACGTATGGATGATGTATTGTTATTGTGTTGCTAGATATTAACGTGTGGATGATGTATTGTTATTGTGTTGCTAGATATTAACGTAGGGATGATGTGTTGCTAGATATTAACGTGTGGATGATGTGTTGTTATTGTGTTGCTAGATATTAACGTATGGATGATGTATTGTTATTGTGTTGCTAGATATTAACGTGTGGATGATGTATTGTTATTGTGTTGCTAGATATTAACGTGTGGATGATGTATTGTTATTGTGTTGCTAGATATTAACGTATGGATGATGTGTTGCTAGATATTAACGTATGGATGATGTATTGTTATTGTGTTGCTAGATATTAACGTATGGATGACGTATTGTTATTGTGTTGCTAGATATTAACGTATGGATGACGTATTGTTGTGTTGCTAGATATTAACGTATGGATGACGTATTGTTATTGTGTTGCTAGATATTAACGTATGGATGATGTATTGTTATTGTGTTGCTAGATATTAACGTATGGATGACGTATTGTTGTGTTGCTAGATATTAACGTATGGATGATGTATTGTTATTGTGTTGCTAGATATTAACGTATGGATGATGTATTGTTATTGTGTTGCTAGATATTAACGTATGGATGATGTGTTGCTAGATATTAACGTATGGATGATGTATTGTTATTGTGTTGCTAGATATTAACGTATGGATGATGTATTGTTATTGTGTTGCTAGATATTAACGTATGGATGATGTATTGTTATTGTGTTGCTAGATATTAAGGTATGGATGATGTATTGTTATTGTGTTGCTAGATATTAACGTATGGATGACGTATTGTTGTGTTGCTAGATATTAACGTGTGGATGATGTATTGTTGTGTTGCTAGATATTAACGTATGGATGATGTATTGTTGTGTTGCTAGATATTAACGTATGGATGACGTATTGTTGTGTTGCTAGATATTAACGTATGGATGATGTATTGTTGTGTTGCTAGATATTAACGTATGGATGACGTATTGTTGTGTTGCTAGATATTAACGTGTGGATGATGTATTGTTATTGTGTTGCTAGATATTAACGTATGGATGATGTATTGTTATTGTGTTGCTAGATATTAACGTAGGGATGATGTGTTGCTAGATATTAACGTGTGGATGATGTATTGTTATTGTGTTGCTAGATATTAACGTATGGATGATGTATTGTTATTGTGTTGCTAGATATTAACGTATGGATGATGTGTTGCTAGATATTAACGTATGGATGATGTATTGTTATTGTGTTGCTAGATATTAACGTATGGATGATGTATTGTTATTGTGTTGCTAGATATTAACGTATGGATGATGTATTGTTATTGTGTTGCTAGATATTAACGTATGGATGATGTATTGTTGTGTTGCTAGATATTAACGTATGGATGACGTATTGTTGTGTTGCTAGATATTAACGTATGGATGACGTATTGTTGTGTTGCTAGATATTAACGTATGGATGACGTATTGTTGTGTTGCTAGATATTAACGTATGGATGACGTATTGTTGTGTTGCTAGATATTAACGTATGGATGACGTATTGTTGTGTTGCTAGATATTAACGTATGGATGACGTATTGTTGTGTTGCTAGATATTAACGTATGGATGACGTATTGTTGTGTTGCTAGATATTAACGTATGGATGATGTATTGTTATTGTGTTGCTAGATATTAACGTATGGATGATGTATTGTTATTGTGTTGCTAGATATTAACGTATGGATGACGTATTGTTGTGTTGCTAGATATTAACGTATGGATGATGTATTGTTGTGTTGCTAGATATTAACGTATGGATGACGTATTGTTGTGTTGCTAGATATTAACGTATGGATGACGTATTGTTGTGTTGCTAGATATTAACGTATGGATGACGTATTGTTGTGTTGCTAGATATTAACGTATGGATGACGTATTGTTGTGTTGCTAGATATTAACGTATGGATGACGTATTGTTGTGTTGCTAGATATTAACGTATGGATGACGTATTGTTGTGTTGCTAGATATTAACGTATGGATGATGTATTGTTGTGTTGCTAGATATTAACGTATGGATGATGTATTGTTGTGTTGCTAGATATTAACGTATGGATGATGTATTGTTGTGTTGCTAGATATTAACGTATGGATGATGTATTGTTGTGTTGCTAGATATTAACGTATGGATGATGTATTGTTGTGTTGCTAGATATTAACGTATGGATGATGTATTGTTATTGTGTTGCTAGATATTAACGTATGGATGACGTATTGTTGTGTTGCTAGATATTAACGTATGGATGATGTATTGTTGTGTTGCTAGATATTAACGTATGGATGATGTATTGTTATTGTGTTGCTAGATATTAACGTATGGATGACGTATTGTTGTGTTGCTAGATATTAACGTATGGATGATGTATTGTTGTGTTGCTAGATATTAACGTATGGATGACGTATTGTTGTGTTGCTAGATATTAACGTATGGATGATGTATTGTTGTGTTGCTAGATATTACTGCACTGTTTTTATTTATTATATTTCACCTTTATTTAAATCTGCAAATCTGTACGCGACCAATTATCTTAGTTTTACTAATAAAAAACACAGTACAACTCTTTTGAGATTTCATTTGTTTTATTTCATCCAGTTTTGTCTAGACATTACAACATCCCAAATTTATCGCAAAAAAAACAATGAACTACTATTATTAACAGTATTTCATAATACCCTTTCTTAAAAATACCCATTTCATTTATATTACAGTAAACTGTCATGACTTATTCCTTCCAGTGGATTTGTATCACTTTGGCTAGATTGACATTAAAGCAGATTGATTTGGCAGATAGGTAAATAACAATAAATGGCCTTCAGTCTAATAATTGTATTTTGTAATAATTAAGGTTTGTTCTTGGGGTTTAATACATCAAGTTAAAGACTAAGGTGAAGAGACACGCATGGTTGAAAAATATTCAGCTATTAGAATCCATTGTGCTTATCTCTCGCTAATTGTTGCTTTTTAAAGTTACATTCATCTATTTGATTAATGAATGTGCTTAAATAAATGTATAGGACTTTAAGTTTGAAATACTGAGAATTAGAAATGTGCAGTATCTCAGATCAACCATCAAGCACAATATTGTGCTTTTTCCATGTTGTATTTTCCCAAACATAGCATTCAATGTTTTACATATGAGAAACACCAAGCAATGAACAACAGATGGTGAGACCGTGATTCAATCCGAGGCGTGTTATAGAGCAGCACACTTTAACGTCCTTTACACTTGAGCCAACGTGTGCAGTGTTTTAATGTGATCTCGGTGGAACGTCAGAGAAATTGCTAAAAAAAAATAAAAAATCTAAAAAAAGGTGCATTGTCAGTCCAATGCCACTGGCTCTATAACACGGCTTAGATTGAATCACGGCCTAGATCTGTCGATGATACGTTCAACTACTGAAATACACAGAAACATCCATCGCTTCCTACTATCTGAAAGAACTTCTATAGCAGGATTCTCTTTGAAAAGACTTATATATATAGAACCATATTAAGTCAATACTGTAGATATATATATTTTTCCATACTTAAAACATTTAAAAACACCTTACAAAAACCACATAATGCGATGAACCAAGGACGATACTTTTATCAACCAAACGGAATGTTCACAATAATTATTTAAAACATTTTTTCAAAAAATTATATACTTCTATTTTATTTTCGGACAAACTCTGGAATAAACGGCATTGAAACTATCAATTTCTCTATTGTTTCTGTGTATACATCACTTTATTTTTTATTTTTTTAAAGGTACTGCTATTATCCAGAGTTGGTTTTGTCTGACGGTACCGCCACGAGTAGGCTTTTGCTACACTGATATGTCTGTAGTCCAGAGTTTAACATCATGTGCATTTGAGTGAATCTTCCAGCAGATCACATCATTCACTATTCCTTAAATGTCACTGTCATATAGATTTTTAAAATGAGGGATTGACAAATATGCACAAGACATGCTGTGCTTGTATCTAGCCTGAGAGATGGTCTAGCTAGCCTGAGAGATGGTCTACCTAGCCTGAGACAGCAGAGTATCACCATAAAACATTTCATCAGCTCTTTGGCACATCGTTCAGCAAGGTCTGTGGGAGCCTCGTGACCGGGTTGCATTCAGAACCGCAAGGTTTTGCTCTTTAACAAAGCGATTTGCCCCCCTCCCTCACATATCAAACTGTAGACAGTATCTGTTGAACATAAGATTTTGTCATCGTTTTTTAAAACACAGCTGCTGTGGATGCCACCCCGAATGTAGCCCTGAAGTGACTATACAGACTAGTTGACTCGGGTCTGAAACACACCTGTAACCAGCCATATGCCGTACTATCACACTGATGAGGAGTGGTTTGTTCATGCATGGTTTGGGAAGCAGAGTAAATAGTCTGGAATAAACATCAATTATATGAAGATATTGCCTCAAAAGCACCAGTAATATACGGAACAATGGCCATTGTAAACCAATATAAGATCTCACATTGTTAGAGGGAGTAAACCCTCGTCATGGAACCAATAGACACCATCCCAAACGGCACCCTATTATTCCCTACATAGTGCACTACTTTTGGCACCCTATTATTCCTTACATAGTGCACTACTTTTGGCCAGAGGATTTATGGGAATCAGATGCCATTTGGGACGCAGACCTGGCGAAGTTCACTCATTTGGCAAAATATGAATTCGTTCAAATGAACTGGACGTCATATTGTTATCCTCTGAAATGACACTAATATATTACTAGAGGTTGTGTATTGTTGAGGTCTCACAAACCATTGTTGAGATTTGGCAAATACTTGAACTGAATATTGGAGTAGGCATTATAGTTAGATTAAGAGTGACTAATACTGATTACTGCTATAGTTACTAATACAGGAATACAGACCCTGTTATTTTTCCTGGTTCTCCACTGAACACAAACAACTGTTTTTAATATGAAAATGTTCTGGCAGCTAAATACAATCGCCACCCCCCCCCCCCCAAAGAAATCTGACAAAAAAACTGTGGGAATAGAAAAACAAACAAACGTCTATCTTAGAAGCCTCTCCTCTTACTGTACACAGACCCACTATAAACCACCATCATCACAGCTCCACAATATCTTTCATAACATAAGTGACAAGGCAAACATCTCAAAAGGACTGAGGGAGACAGAGGGGAGGGGGGGGAGGGAGAGAGCAGAGAGAAGAGGGGGAGACAGAGGAGACAGAAGAAAGATAGACAGAGACAGAAGAAAGAGGGAGAGAGAAGAAAGAGAGAGGGAGACAGAAGAGGGAGACGGGAGACAGAGGGAGACAGAAGAGGGAGAGAGAAGAAAGAGAGAGGGAGAGAGAAGAAAGAGAGAAGAGGGAAGGAGGGAGAGGAGACGGAGAGGGGAGATGGAATGAGAGAGCGGGCGGAGGGAGACAGAGAGGGGAGAGAATCAAGGGATTCTGTCTGAGGAGCAGAGGAGAGAAAAGAGGAGAGGATGAGAAGCAGAAGTGAACTTTGGCACACAGAATGAGGAGGGTTGTGGTGTCTGCCAGTAGAGCTGCTCTGAGGAAGGCTACTGTTGGGCTGGACACTCATAGTCCTTTATTGAAGTAGACCCTCTCCACACCGGGGTGGCTCACCCGGATCTTCTCCTGAAGCTCTGGCTCCAATCGGCTTACTGACATAGAGCTGGAGGAGAGATGGGAGAGCAAGAGAGCGAGCGATGGCCAGAGAGAAAAAGAGAGATGGGGAGACAATACAAAGTTATGCACCATTCCTGATCAACACAGCTGATCAACACAGCTAGCAATGATGGTTCACTTACCTCTTCTGGGGGAACAGTGCACAGCACAGTGGAGTGGCGAACACCAGGCTGAAAGACAAGCACACATAAGGGTCAGCAACACATCTACTATATAGAGCTAGACAGTAGATTAGATATCATAGCTATAATTCCTGACCCTTTCCAAGACACAATGTTGCTTTACAACAGCTGTTGTGATATCTAAACGACACTGTACTTATGTTTACTTGATAGTTATGTCACGGTTGCTTCACAGCGTTTGTTTATCAACAGTCCAAATGGCGGTTTATCAACAGTCCAAATGGCGGTTTATCAACAGCCCAAATGGCGGTTTATCAACAGCCCAAATGGCGGTTTATCAACAGCCCAAATGTCGGTTTATCAACAGCCCAAATGACGGTTTATCAACAGCCCAAATGACGGTTTATCAACAGCCCAAATGGCGGTTTATCAACAGCCCAAATGACGGTTTATCAACAGCCCAAATGGCGGTTTATCAACAGCCCAAATGGCGGTTTATCAACAGTCCAAATGGCGGTTTATCAACAGTCCAAATGGCGGTTTATCAACAGTCCAAATGGCGGTTTATCAACAGTCCAAATGGCGGTTTATCAACAGTCCAAATGGCGGTTTATCAACAGTCCAAATGGCGGTTTATCAACAGCCCAAATGGCGGTTTATCAACAGTCCAAATGGCGGTTTATCAACAGTCCAAATGGCGGTTTATCAACAGTCCAAATACGGTTTATCAACAGCCCAAATGGCGGTTTATCAACCGCCCAAATGGCGGTTTATCAACAGTCCATTGCTGGCCACTTACCAGAATCCCACCAAGACCACTTGAATAGGTGCACTCATCCACGGGAACTTCTGAAAAGACCAGAAAACAATGAGACAAACAAAGGGATTACATTCCACTTCTCTGAAATTGCTTCCTCTGTTCTGTCCTATTTCCTCACACTTACTGATCACTGAAAGGGCTGGAGTGCTATAGGCAATATGCCTGAAGGCTATAGCTTAGTAGGCACCATTTTGTTTCTACCTATCCAGTTAGTTTGAATCAGGATGAGGAAATAGAGCGTTTGGATTTAGCCTGCTGACCGTGTCTAGAAGACTGCTACGGAGGGACTCGAAGGCTCACACAACACAGCGACAGGCCATTATATATACATTACACTGTCTCTAGCCACTTATCAAAAGGCTGACTGCCATCACAGATATGAGAAAGTAAGGCTGACTGCCATCACAGATACGAGAAAGTAAGGCTGACTGCCATCACAGATACGAGAAAGTAAGGCTGACTGCCATCACAGCTATGAGAAGGTAAGGCTGACTGCCATCACAGATATGAGAAAGTAAGGCTGACTGCCATCACAGATACGAGAAAGTAAGGCTGACTGCCATCACAGATACGAGAAAGGCTGACTGCCATCACAGATACAAGAAAGTAAGGCTGACTGCCATCACAGATACGAGAAAGTAAGGCTGACTGCCATCACAGCTATGAGAAGGTAAGGCTGACTGCCATCACAGCTATGAGAAGGTAAGGCTGACTGCCATCACAGATATGAGAAAGTAAGGCTGACTGCCATCACAGATACGAGAAAGTAAGGCTGACTGCCATCACAGATACGAGAAAGTAAGGCTGACTGCCATCACAGATACGAGAAGGTAAGGCTGACTGCCATCACAGATACGAGAAGGTAAGGCTGACTGCCATCACAGATACGAGAAAGTAAGGCTGACTGCCATCACAGATACGAGAAAGTAAGGCTGACTGCCATCACAGATACGAGAAAGTAAGGCTGACTGCCATCACAGATACGAGAAAGTAAGGCTGACTGCCATCACAGATACGAGAAAGTAAGGCTGACTGCCATCACAGCTATGAGAAGGTAAGGCTGACTGCCATCACAGCTATGAGAAGGTAAGGCTGACTGCCATCACAGCTATGAGAAGGTAAGGCTGACTGCCATCACAGATATGAGAAAGTAAGGCTGACTGCCATCACAGATATGAGAAAGTAAGGCTGACTGCCATCACAGATATGAGAAAGTAAGGCTGACTGCCATCACAGATATGAGAAAGTAAGGCTGACTGCCATCACAGATATGAGAAAGTAAGGCTGACTGCCATCACAGCTATGAGAAGGTAAGGCTGACTGCCATCACAGCTATGAGAAGGTAAGGCTGACTGCCATCACAGATATGAGAAAGTAAGGCTGACTGCCATCACAGATATGAGAAAGTAGGTAAATATGCAACATGTGATCATACGTGAACAAACAAAATGCTAAATGATGTGAATAATACCTTCAGGAAGGCTTTCTTTTCCAAGGTGTTCATTAAAAATGGAGGGATAGCTGAAAAACAAAATAGTGAAATAAAATGTTAATCTTTTATAAATGTTTATTCATACATCATAATCAACCTATACAAACATTATCCTTCACCTGATAACATGGTGGATTTCAAGCTTTTATCATTTCCAGTGTATCACATGGAGTTGCCCGGTTGGAGTCACAGATTGCATGGGTTGCCAGATTGGTCCTAAAGCCTATTACGTAATACGTACCCATTCCAGGAGAGGCCATGAGGATTCTAGACACCACCACCTGGGAGATAGCCTGCTTAGCGGCGGTCGTTGACTCTCCTAACCGGTTATCGTTCTCGTCGGTTATCGGAATGCCGTGTTTCAGTTCCCTGGACAAAAGTAGAAGAGAAGTAAATGTCTATTAAACTATTATCTTTCTGTTGAAAGACCTTATAGAAACTGGCGTTGATGATAAAGACCCTTTCTGTTGAAAGACCTTATAGAAACTGGCGTTGATGATAAAGACCCTTTCTGTTGAAAGACCTTATAGAAACTGGCATTGATGATAAAGACCCTTTCTGTTGAAAGACCTTATAGAAACTGGCGTTGATGATAAAGACCCTTTCTGTTGAAAGACCTCGTCCAAGTTGTGGAAAGAAAAATGTAAATAAGCGGTGAGTGATATATGCTTTAAAAAAAAAAAAAGGAGAGAATTGAGCATTGTAGAGATACCTAATCAACATTTCAAACATTTAACACGACATATTAGTAGAGAATTTAGAAGAAAAAACACTTTAAAACGCTGAATGCATATTTGCAAAGCCGTATTTTCAAACAGAAGGAGGTACAGGCTGGGTTGGTCTTACCGTTGCCTCATGAGAGGGATGTTGATGCAGTTAGCAGCAGCAACAGCGGCGAAGGGAACTAACCTCCCTACGAGGGGAGATATGTGCTACACGACAACAACAAAAAAAGGGTGGCGTTAAACAGACAGACAGGAGTTGAATTGATCTATACATTCTAATATCTTGCCGAAGCGTTAAAGCTCTTTGTGCATGTCACGATGGTTATTGATGAGTGACATTTGTTTCCACAATGGGAATACCGTATGAAATAGACAACATTTTCTCTCTCTTTCAACACATTGACTAACCAGCAAAGCAGGCAGCAGGCAAAATATGTAGACGACTTCTATTCGTGGTTACTATTCACTATTATTCACTGTTATTCACTATTATTCACTACTATTCACTACTATTCCCTATTATTCACTACTATTCACTACTATTCACTATTATTTGTGGTTACCATTCACCACTATTCACTATTATTCACTATTATGCACTACTATTCACTATTATTCACTACTATTCCCTATTATTCACTACTATTCACTATTATTCGTGGTTACTATTCACCACTATTCACTATTATTCACTACTATTCACTATTATTCACTATTATTCACTACTATTCCCTATTATTCACTACTATTCGTGGTTACTATGTACCTCTACTCACTATTTTGGACATGATAACTACTCATGATATGACTTGTGAGTAGCTTGTGAGTAGCTTGTGAGTAGCTACGTTTAATAACACTCCCATGCGATGTGGTTGATGGTAAATGAATGACTGAGAACAGTGTTTCAGTGGGTTAATACCTTTGTTAGTGCATTTAGTCCTAGAGCCGTGGCTACTGCCCCTGTGGTAGCAGATACATAGGCTGTGCCAAGCTGACTGCAAACGAGAGATGCATTCATAAATTCACATAGGCATATTATCCAAACCACAAAATACTACAGGGTTAAATAGGTATCAGAAACACACCAGACAAAAAACTTCCAGAGCAACATCAGCTAAAAAATGATATAGAACAGGGCTGTTCAACTGTCGGCCGTGGGCCAGATCCGGCCCGTTTATTCATTTAGACTGGCGGGCGTGGGCCAGATCCGGCCCGTTTATTCATTTAGACTGGCGGCCGTGGGCCAGATCCGGCCCGTTTATTCATTTAGACTGGCGGCCGTGGGCCAGATCCGGCCCGTTTATTCATTTAGACTGGCGGCCGTGGGCCAGATCCGGCCCGTTTATTCATTTAGACTGGCGGCCGTGGGCCAGATCCGGCCCGTTTATTCATTTAGACTGGCGGGCGTGGGCCAGATCCGGCCCGTTTATTCATTTAGACTGGCGGCCGTGGACCAGATCCGGCCCGTTTATTCATTTAGACTGGCGGCCGTGGGCCAGATCCGGCCCGTTTATTCATTTAGACTGTCGGCCGTGGGCCAGATCCGGCCCGTTTATTAATTTAGACTGGCGGGCGTGGGCCAGATCCAGCCCGTTTATTAATTTAGACTGGCGGGCGTGGGCCAGATCCGGCCCGTTTATTAATTTAGACTGGCGGGCGTGGGCCAGATCCAGCCCGTTTATTAATTTAGACTGGCGGGCGTGGGCCAGATCCGGCCCGTTTATTCATTTAGACTGTCGGCCGTGGGCCAGATCCGGCCCGTTTATTCATTTAGACTGGCGGGCGTGGGCCAGATCCAGCCCGTTTATTAATTTAGACTGGCGGGCGTGGGCCAGATCCAGCCCGTTTATTAATTTAGACTGGCGGCCGTGGGCCAGATCCGGCCCATTTATTCATTTAGACTGGCGGCCGTGGGCCAGATCCGGCCCGTTTATTCATTTAGACTGGCGGCCGTGGGCCAGATCCGGCCCGTTTATTCATTTAGACTGGCGGCCGTGGGCCAAATCCGGCCCGTTTATTCATTTAGACTGGCGGCCGTGGGCCAGATCCAGCCCGTTTATTCATTTAGACTGGCAGCCGTGGGCCAGATTCGGCCCGTTTATTCATTTAGACTGGCGGCCGTGGGCCAGATCCGGCCTGTTTATTCATTTAGACTAGCAGCCGTGGGCCAGATCCGGCCCATTTATTCATTTAGACTGGCCCTTTGATCAATCCTGATCATTAGTAAAAGATCTGAAAATAAATCCCCGTCAGAATCCGACGTTCCGTGCCAAAATGACAAGCACTACGGTGGATGTCTATAGTGTGGTTTCTATCACTACGGTGGATGTCTATAATGTGGATTCTAGCACTATGGTGGATGTCTATAGTGTGGTTTCTAACACTACGGTGGATGTCTATAGTGTGGTTTCTATCACTATGGTGGATATCTATAGTGTGGTTTCTAACACTACGGTGGATGTCTATAGTGTGGTTTCTATCACTATGGTGGATGTCTATAGTGTGGATGTCTATAGTGTGGTTTCTATCACTACGGTGGATGTCTATAGTGTGGTTTCTATCACTACGGTGGATGTCTATAGTGTGGTTTCTATCACTATGGTGGATGTCTATAGTGTGGATGTCTATAGTGTGGTTTCTATCACTATGGTGGATGTCTATAGTGTGGTTTCTAACACTACGGTGGATGTCTATAGTGTGGTTTCTATCACTATGGTGGATGTCTATAGTGTGGTTTCTATCACTACGGTGGATGTCTATAGTGTGGTTTCTAACACTACGGTGGATGTCTATAGTGTGGTTTCTAACACTACGGTGGATGTCTATAGTGTGGTTTCTATCACTACGGTGGATGTCTATAGTGTGGTTTCTATCACTACGGTGGATGTCTATAGTGTGGTTTCTAACACTATGGTGGATGTCTATAGTGTGGTTTCTATCACTACGGTGGATGTCTATAGTGTGGTTTCTATCACTACGGTGAATGTCTATAGTGTGGTTTCTATCACTACGGTGGATGTCTATAGTGTGGTTTCTATCACTACGGTGGATGTCTATAGTGTGGTTTCTATCACTATGGTGGATGTCTATAGTGTGGTTTCTAACACTACGGTGGATGTCTATAGTGTGGTTTCTATCACTACGGTGGATGTCTATAGTGTGGTTTCTAACACTACGGTGGATGTCTATAGTGTGGATGTCTATAGTGTGGATGTCTATAGTGTGGTTTCTAACACTACGGTGGATGTCTATAGTGTGGTTTCTATCACTACGGTGGATGTTTATAGTGTGGCTTCTAACACTACGGTGGATGTCTATAGTGTGGTTTCTATCACTACGGTGGATGTCTATAGTGTGGTTTCTATCACTACGGTGGATGTCTATAGTGTGGTTTCTATCACTACGGTGGATGTCTATAGTGTGGTTTCTAACACTACGGTGGATGTCTATAGTGTGGTTTCTATCACTATGGTGGATGTCTATAGTGTGGTTTCTAACACTACGGTGGATGTCTATAGTGTGGTTTCTATCACTACGGTGGATGTCTATAGTGTGGTTTCTAACACTACGGTGGATGTCTATAGTGTGGTTTCTATCACTACGGTGGATGTCTATAGTGTGGTTTCTATCACTATGGTGGATGTCTATAGTGTGGATGTCTATAGTGTGGTTTCTATCACTATGGTGGATGTCTATAGTGTGGTTTCTAACACTACGGTGGATGTCTATAGTGTGGTTTCTATCACTATGGTGGATGTCTATAGTGTGGTTTCTATCACTACGGTGGATGTCTATAGTGTGGTTTCTAACACTACGGTGGATGTCTATAGTGTGGATGTCTATAGTGTGGTTTCTATCACTACGGTGGATGTCTATAGTGTGGTTTCTATCACTACGGTGGATGTCTATAGTGTGGATGTCTATCACTATGGTGGATGTCTATAGTGTGGATGTCTATAGTGTGGTTTCTATCACTATGGTGGATGTCTATAGTGTGGTTTCTAACACTACGGTGGATGTCTATAGTGTGGTTTCTATCACTATGGTGGATGTCTATAGTGTGGTTTCTATCACTACGGTGGATGTCTATAGTGTGGTTTCTAACACTACGGTGGATGTCTATAGTGTGGTTTCTAACACTACGGTGGATGTCTATAGTGTGGTTTCTATCACTACGGTGGATGTCTATAGTGTGGTTTCTATCACTACGGTGGATGTCTATAGTGTGGTTTCTAACACTATGGTGGATGTCTATAGTGTGGTTTCTATCACTACGGTGGATGTCTATAGTGTGGTTTCTATCACTACGGTGAATGTCTATAGTGTGGTTTCTATCACTACGGTGGATGTCTATAGTGTGGTTTCTATCACTACGGTGGATGTCTATAGTGTGGTTTCTATCACTATGGTGGATGTCTATAGTGTGGTTTCTATCACTACGGTGGATGTCTATAGTGTGGTTTCTATCACTACGGTGGATGTCTATAGTGTGGTTTCTAACACTACGGTGGATGTCTATAGTGTGGATGTCTATAGTGTGGATGTCTATAGTGTGGTTTCTAACACTACGGTGGATGTCTATAGTGTGGTTTCTATCACTACGGTGGATGTTTATAGTGTGGCTTCTAACACTACGGTGGATGTCTATAGTGTGGTTTCTATCACTACGGTGGATGTCTATAGTGTGGTTTCTATCACTACGGTGGATGTCTATAGTGTGGTTTCTATCACTACGGTGGATGTCTATAGTGTGGTTTCTAACACTACGGTGGATGTCTATAGTGTGGTTTCTATCACTATGGTGGATGTCTATAGTGTGGTTTCTAACACTACGGTGGATGTCTATAGTGTGGTTTCTATCACTACGGTGGATGTCTATAGTGTGGTTTCTAACACTACGGTGGATGTCTATAGTGTGGATGTCTATAGTGTGGATGTCTATAGTGTGGTTTCTAACACTACGGTGGATGTCTATAGTGTGGTTTCTATCACTACGGTGGATGTTTATAGTGTGGCTTCTAACACTACGGTGGATGTCTATAGTGTGGTTTCTATCACTACGGTGGATGTCTATAGTGTGGTTTCTATCACTATGGTGGATGTCTATAGTGTGGTTTCTATCACTATGGTGGATGTCTATAGTGTGGTTTCTATCACTATGGTGGATGTCTATAGTGTGGTTTCTATCACTACGGTGGATGTCTATAGTGTGGTTTCTATCACTATGGTGGATGTCTATAGTGTGGTTTCTATCACTATGGTGGATGTCTATAGTGTGGTTTCTATCACTATGGTGGATGTCTATAGTGTGGTTTCTATCACTATGGTGGATGTCTATAGTGTGGTTTCTATCACTATGGTGGATGTCTATAGTGTGGTTTCTATCACTATGGTGGATGTCTATAGTGTGGTTTCTATCACTATGGTGGATGTCTATAGTGTGGTTTCTATCACTACGGTGGATGTCTATAGTGTGGTTTCTATCACTACGGTGGATGTCTATAGTGTGGTTTCTAACACTACGGTGGATGTCTATAGTGTGGTTTCTAACACTACGGTGGATGTCTATAGTGTGGTTTCTAACACTACGGTGGATGTCTATAGTGTGGTTTCTATCACTATGGTGGATGTCTATAGTGTGGTTTCTATCACTATGGTGGATGTCTATAGTGTGGTTTCTAACACTACGGTGGATGTCTATAGTGTGGTTTCTAGCACAATGTGGCATGTTGATTTTTTCTTCATATGAATTTGGCTCTAATGTTTGAACAATTTAAGCTACAAAAGTATGTGGACACCCCTTCAAATTAGTTGAGTCGGTTGACGGATGTATAAAATCAAGCACCCAGCAATGCAATCTCCATAGACAAACATTGGCAGTAGAATGAAGAGCTCAATGACTTTCAACATGGCACTGTCATAGGAGGCCAACTTTCCAACAAGTCAGTTCGTAACATTTCTGCCCTGCTAGAGCTGCCCCGGTGAACTGTGCGTGCTTTTATTGTGAAGTGGAAACATCTAGGAGCAAAAGGCTCAGCCGCAAAGTGGTAGGCAACACAAGCTCACAGAACGGGACCGCCGAGTGCTGAAGCCCGTAGCTCATAAAAAATGTCTGTCCTCGGTTGCAACACTCACTGCCGAGTTCCAAATTCCCTCTGGAAGGAACGTCAGCACAAGAACTGTTCGTTAGGAGCTTCATGAATTGGGTTTCCACGGGTAAGCAGCCGCACACAAGCCTAAGATCACCATGCACAATGACCTCAACCCCCATCGAACACCATTGGGATGAATTGGATCGCCGACTGCGAGCCAGGCCTAAATCGACCAACATCAGTGCCCGATCTCACAAATGCTCGAGGCTGAATGGAAGAAAGTACCCGCAGCGATGTTCCAATATCTAGTGGAAACCCTTCACAGAAGAGTCGATGCTGTTTAAGCAACAAAAAGGGGGGGGCAACTCCATAAACAAAGGGGGGGGGGGCAACTCCATAAACAAAGGGGGGGGGGGGGGGGGGCAACTCCATATTGATGCCAATGTTCAACGAGCAGGTGTCCATATACTTTTGGTCATGTAGTGTATCGTTGTATTAAATTACTGAGATGCTCAGTTTTCAGATGATTTTCAAATGACCTAATTACTTTTAAGAGACATTTAATAAATAAATAAAAGGTGAGAGGGCGTTGTTTCCTATTCAAATGTTTTGGTTGCCACCTCGACTCTAGCTGGTTGAGAACCCTCCACCTCTTTCCTAATTACTTTTAGCAACATTTCATTTTAAGACAAGTTATGTATTGGTGTGTGCTTGGCTTTTTATATATATACAGAAGAATAATCACACATGGAAAATGTCCAGCCCCCCTGCAATCAAACTCTGTTTTTTTTTTACACACATCTGGCCCCTGTAAGAATATAAAAGTAGTTGAATATCCCTGATATAGAAACTATAAAACCAACTTACTTGACTGAGAGAGGAGCATCTCCACTCCTATTGGTGTAGTTGACTATTGCATTGAAGGACTGATTGATCCACTGCCATAAGACTACAGCTGGAGTTGTCCTGAGAGGAGAGAGAGAGACTTCAATTAGACTACAGCTGGAGTTGTCCTGAGGAGAGAGAGAGACTTCAATTAGACTACAGCTGGAGTTGTCCTGAGAGGAGAGAGACTTCAATTAGACTACAGCTGGAGTTGTCCTGAGAGGAGAGAGAGAGACTTCAATTAGACTACAGCTGGAGTTGTCCTGAGAGGAGAGAGACTTCAATTAGACTACAGCTGGAGTTGTCCTGAGAGGAGAGAGAGAGACTTCAATTAGACTACAGCTGGAGTTGTCCCGAGAGGAGAGAGAGAGACTTCAATTAGACTACAGCTGGAGTTGTCCTGAGAGGAGAGAGAGAGACTTCAATTAGACTACAGCTGGAGTTGTCCTGAGAGGAGAGAGACTTCAATTAGACTACAGCTGGAGTTGTCCTGAGAGGAGAGAGAGAGACTTCAATTAGACTACAGCTGTTGTCCTGAGAGGAGAGAGAGAGACTTCAATTAGACTACAGCTGGAGTTGTCCTGAGAGGAGAGAGACTTCAATTAGACTACAGCTGGAGTTGTCCTGAGAGGAGAGAGAGAGACTTCAATTAGACTACAGCTGGAGTTGTCCTGAGAGGAGAGAGAGAGACTTCAATTAGACTACAGCTGGAGTTGTCCTGAGAGGAGAGAGACTTCAATTAGACTACAGCTGGAGTTGTCCTGAGAGGAGAGAGAGAGACTTCAATTAGACTACAGCTGGAGTTGTCCTGAGAGGAGAGAGAGAGACTTCAATTAGACTACAGCTAGAGTTGTCCTGAGGAGAGAGACTTCAATTAGACTACAGCTGGAGTTGTCCTGAGGAGAGAGACTGCAATTAGACTACAGCTGGAGTTGTCCTGAGAGGAAGAGACACTATGGAACACAAAGCGTTTACTATCTCATCCTGGAATATACAAGGTCTGAGGTCATCTGCCTTTGGCATAAAGAGCAGGAACCCAGACTTCATCAAATAAATTAGAAATACAGACATTGTCATCCTACAAGAAACATGGTATAAAGGAGATGGACCCACTGGTTGTATTCTAGGTTACAGAGAGCTGGTAGTCCCATCCACCAAACTACCAGGTGTGACACAGGGAAGAGACTCAGCGGGTATGCTGATTTAGTATAGAGCAGACCTAACTCACTCCATTAAATTCATCAAAACAGGAACATTTTACATCTGGCAAGAAATGAATAAGGAAATGAACTCAGATAAAAAAATGTCCTTATGTGTGCTACCTTTATCCCCCCAATAGAATCCCCATGCTTTAATGAAGACAGCTTCTACATCCTAGAGGGGGAGATAAACAATTTCCAGGCCCAGGGACATGTACTAGTCTGTGGCGACCTAAATACCAGAACTGGACAAGAACCTGACACTCTCAGCACACAGGAGGACAAACACCTACGTAGAGGTGACAGTATTCCCTCCCTTAAAATATGCCTCCCTAGACACAACTATGACAAAACAACCAACAAAAATGGGTCACAACTCCTGCAGCCCTGTCGCACGCTGGGTCTGTACATAGTCAATGGTAGGCTTCGAGGAGACTCCTATGGTAACTACACCTACAGCTCATCCCTTGGCAGTAGTACTGGGCTCCCGAGTGGCGCAGCATTCTAAGGCACTGCATCTCAGTGCTTGAGGCGTCACTACAGACACCCTGGTTAGATTCCAGGCTGTATCACAACCGGCCGTGATTGGGAGTCCCATAGGGTGGCGCACAATTGGCCCAGCGTCGTCCGGGTTTGGCCGGTGTAGGCCGTCATTGTAAATAATAATTTGATCTTAACTGACTTGCTTAGTTAAATAAAGGTTAAAAAATATATATATAAAAAATACTGTAGATTACTTAATCGCTAACCTCAACCGAGTCTCTTACAGCGTTCACAGTCAGTCCTCTGACACCCCTATCAGAATACAGCAAAATCACACTCTACTTGAACAGAGCTATGCTCAATCATGAGGCATCAAAGCCAGAGGAACTTCACAGTATTAAGAAATGCTATAGATAGAAGGAAAGTAGTGTAGAAACTTACCAAAAAACTATTAGGCAAATGAAATCCCTTTTAGACAACTTCCTGGACAAAACATTTCGCTGTAATAGTGAAGGTGTAAACTTGAAGTAGAAAACCTAAACAGTATATTTGACCTCTCAGCTTCCCTATCAAATCTAAAAATATCAAGCAGACAACCTAAGAAAATTAACAATAATAACAAATGGTTTAATGAAGAATGCAAAAACCTAAGAAAGAAATTGAGAAACATATCCAATCAAAAACAGAGACCCAGAAAACCTGAGTCAACGCCTTCACTATGGTGAATCACTAAAACAATACAGAAATACACTACGGAAAAAGAAGGAACAGCACGTCAGAAATTAGCTCAATGTAACTGAAGAATCCATAGAAGAATCAAACCACTTCTGGGAAAATAGGAAAACTCTAAACAAACACGAAGAGTTATCTATCCAAATGGAGATGTATGGATAAACCACTTCTCCAATCTTTTCGGCTCTATAACAAAGAACAAACAGCAAAAACATACACATGATGAATTACAAATCTTATAATTGGCTATAAAAGACTACCAGAACCCACTGGATTCTCCAATTACATTGAATGAACTACAGGACAAAATACAAACCCTCCAACCCAAAAAGGCCTGTGGTGTTGATGGTATCCTATATGAAATGATAAAATATACAGACCACAAATTCCAATTGGCTATACTTATACTCTTTAGCATCATCCTTAGCTCTGGCATCTTCCCCAGACTTGTACATTTCCTCAGTGAAAACAATGTACTGTGTCAAATTGGCATTTTACCAAATTACCATACGACAGACCACGTATTCACCCTGCACACCCTTAAACAAACAAACCAAAACAAAGTCTTCTCATGCTTTGCTGACTCAATTTGGCATGAGGGTCTGCTATACAAATTGATAGAAAGTGGTGTTGGGGGAAAAAACATACAACATTATAAAATACATGTATACAAAAAAACAAGTGTGCAGTTAAAATTGGCAAAAAACACATTTCCTTCCGCAGGGCCATGGAGTGAGACAGGGATGCAGCTTAAGCCCCACCCTCTTCAACATATTTATCAACGAATTAGCAAGGGCACTAGAACAGTCTGCAGCACCCGGCCTCACCCTACTAGAATCTGAAGTGAAATGTCTACTGTTTGCTGATGATCTGGTTCTTCTGTCCACAACCAAGAAGGTCCTACAGCATCACCTAGATATTCTGCACAGATTCTGTCAGACCTGGGCCCTGGCAGTAAATCTCAATAAGACAAAATAATGGGTGTTAAAAAAAAGGTCCAGTTGCCAGGACCACGAATACAAATTCCATCTAGACACCGTTGCCCTAGAGCACACAAAAAACTATACATACCTCTGCCTAAACATCAGTGCCACAGATAACTTCCACAAAGTTGTGAACGATCTGAGAGACAAGGCAAGAAGGGCCTTCTATGCCATCAAAAGGAACATAAAATTTGACATACAAATTAGGATCTGGCTAAAAATACTTGAATCAGTTAGAGCCCATTGCCCTTTATGGTTGTGAGGCCTGGGGACCGCTCACCAACCAAGAATTCACAAAATGGTACAAACATCAAATTGAGACTCTGCATGCAGAATTCTGCAAGAAATAACCTCTGTATAGAACGTAAAACCCCAAACATCTAAAAGGAAGTGATTTCCAAACCTTCCATAACAAAGCCATCACCTACAGAGAAATTAACCTGGAAAGTCCCCTAAGCAAGCTGGTCCTGGGGTTCTGTTCACAAACACAAACGGAATCCACAGAGCCCCAGGACAGCAACACAATTAGACCCAAACAAATCATGAGAAAACAAAATGATAATTACTTGACACATTGGAAAGAATTAACAAGAAAACAGAGAAAACTAGAATGCTATTTGGCCCTAAACAGAGAGTACACAGTGGCAGAATACCTAACCACTGTGACTGACCTACAATTAAGGAAAGACTATGTACAGACTCAGTGAGCATAGCCTTGCTATTGAGAAAGGCCGCTGTAGGCAGACCTGGCTCACAAGAGAAGACAGGCTATGTGCACACTGCCCACAAATGAGGTGGAAACTGAGCTGCACTTCCTAACCTCCTGCCAAATGTATGACCATATTAGAGACACAAATTTCCCTCAGATTACACAGACCCACAAAGAATTCAAATACAAATACAATTTTGATAAACTCCCATATCTATTGGGTGAAATATCACAGTGTTCCATCACAACAGCAAGATTTGTGACCTGTTGCAACAAGAAAAGGGCAACCAGTGAAGAACAAACACCATTGTAAATACAACCCATATTTATGTTTATATATTTTCCCTTTTGTACTTTAACTATTTGCACATTGTTACAACACTGTATATAGACATATGGCATTTCAAGTGTCTTGTTATAACACTGTCATTCTAATAGAACAGTCGCGTAACACTGTCATTCTAATAGAACAGTCGTATAACACTGTCATTCTAATAGAACAGTCGTATAACACCGTCATTCTAATAGAACAGTCGTGTAACACTGTCATTCTAATAGAACGGTCGCGTAACACCGTCATTCTAATAGAACGGTCGCGTAACACCGTCATTCTAATAGAACGGTCGCGTAACACCGTCATTCTAATAGAACAGTCGTATAACACCGTCATTCTAATAGAACGGTCGTATAACACCGTCATTCTAATAGAACGGTCGTGTAACACCGTCATTCTAATAGAACGGTCGCGTAACACCGTCATTCTAATAGAACAGTCGCGTAACACCGTCATTCTAATAGAACAGTCGCGTAACACTGTCATTCTAATAGAACAGTCGCGTAACACTGTCATTCTAATAGAACAGTCGCGTAACACTGTCATTCTAATAGAACGGTCGCGTAACACTGTCATTCTAATAGAACGGTCGCGTAACACCGTCATTCTAATAGAACGGTCGCGTAACACCGTCATTCTAATAGAACGGTCGCGTAACACCGTCATTCTAATAGAACGGTCGCGTAACACTGTCATTCTAATAGAACGGTCGCGTAACACCGTCATTCTAATAGAACGGTCGCGTAACACCGTCATTCTAATAGAACGGTCGCGTAACACCGTCATTCTAATAGAACGGTCGCGTAACACCGTCATTCTAATAGAACGGTCGCGTAACACCGTCATTCTAATAGAACGGTCGCGTAACACCGCCATTCTAATAGAACGGTCGCGTAACACCGCCATTCTAATAGAACGGTCGCGTAACACCGTCATTCTAATAGAACGGTCGCGTAACACCGTCATTCTAATAGAACGGTCGCGTAACACCGCCATTCTAATAGAACGGTCGCGTAACACCGCCATTCTAATAGAACGGTCGCGTAACACCGTCATTCTAATAGAACGGTCGCGTAACACCGTCATTCTAATAGAACGGTCGCGTAACACCGCCATTCTAATAGAACGGTCGCGTAACACCGCCATTCTAATAGAACGGTCGCGTAACACCGTCATTCTAATAGAACGGTCGCGTAACACCGTCATTCTAATAGAACGGTCGCGTAACACCGTCATTCTAATAGAACGGTCGCGTAACACCGTCATTCTAATAGAACAGTCGCGTAACACCGTCATTCTAATAGAACAGTCGCGTAACACCGTCATTCTAATAGAACAGTCGCGTAACACCGTCATTCTAATAGAACAGTCGCGTAACACCGTCATTCTAATAGAACGGTCGTATAACACCGTCATTCTAATAGAACAGTCGTATAACACTGTCATTCTAATAGAACAGTCGTATAACACTGTCATTCTAATAGAACAGTCGTATAACACTGTCATTCTAATAGAACAGTCGTATAACACTGTCATTCTAATAGAACAGTCGCGTAACACTGTCATTCTAATAGAACGGTCGCGTAACACTGTCATTCTAATAGAACAGTCGTATAACACTGTCATTCTAATAGAACAGTCGCGTAACACCGTCATTCTAATAGAACAGTCGTATAACACTGTCATTCTAATAGAACGGTCGCGTAACACTGTCATTCTAATAGAACAGTCGTATAACACTGTCATTCTAATAGAACGGTCGTATAACACTGTCATTCTAATAGAACAGTCGTATAACACTGTCATTCTAATAGAACGGTCGCGTAACACTGTCATTCTAATAGAACAGTCGCGTAACACCGTCATTCTAATAGAACAGTCGTATAACACTGTCATTCTAATAGAACGGTCGTGTAACACTGTCATTCTAATAGAACAGTCGTATAACACTGTCATTCTAATAGAACAGTCGCGTAACACAGTCATTCTAATAGAACAGTCGTATAACACTGTCATTCTAATAGAACACTGCTGCTCACTTGTAGAAGGTCATCATACAGCCAGTGATGGTCATGTTCATGGGGACCTGAGCCGACATGCGGCCAATCAGGATCATCTTCTCTCCGGTGTCTGGGTGGAAGGCTGAGTCAAAGATATACTTGGCTCGCCATAGCTCGTCCTCTGTCAGCCCGGGGGACATCACACCTTGCCTGGGGGAGAAGGGGGGGTTCAAAGACAAATAACAAGTGATTAGCTGAGCCTGTTTACTTAGTAGCTACACAAGTTTAAACAAAACCCTGTTGGTTGCACACCTGTATTTGATCAACATTGTCCCAAATGTAACAGTGTAGAAGCCTTCAATCTCTTACCTAGCAACACTGCTCTGTGTATTCAATGTTGCATCATAGAATGCAACCATGTGTTGCCTTTCTGGTTAATCAATTGTTAATTAAGGATAAACTGATCCTAGATCTATGCCAATAAGCCTGAGGTCAATTCTATCAGGAGCTCTCAGCTCAGTTATAGGTTGTTTCTATACAGCAGAACCAGGAGGAACCAGATCCCAGGAGAAACCATAACCCAGGAGAACCAAGAGGAACCAGAACCAAGGACAACTAGGGAGAACCAGAACCAAGGACAACTAGGGAGAACCAGAACCAAGGACAACTATGGAGAACCAGAACCAAGGGCAACTATGGAGAACCAGGAGGAACCAGAACCAAGGACAACTATGGAGAACCAGAACCAAGGACAACTATGGAGAACCAGGAGGAACCAGAACCAAGGACAACTATGGAGAACCAGGAGGAACCAGAACCAATGACAACTATGGAGAACCAGAACCAAGGACAACTATGGAGAACCAGAACCAAGGACAACTAGGGAGAACCAGAACCAAGGACAACTAGGGAGAACCAGAACCAAGGACAACTAGGGAGAACCAGAACCAAGGACAACTAGGGAGAACCAGGAGGAACCAGAAGCAAGGACAACTAAGGAGAACCAGGAGAACCCATAACCCAGGAGAACTAGGCCCAACCAAGAGGAACCAGAACCAACATGAACTAAGGAGAACCAGGAGGAACCAGAACCAACGAGAACTAGGGACAGCCAGGAGGAACCAGAACCAACGAGAACTAGGGACAACCAGGAGGAACCAGAACCAAGGACAACTATGGAGAACCAGAACCAAGGACAACTAGGGAGAACCAGAACCAAGGACAACTAGGGAGAACCAGAACCAAGGACAACTAGGGAGAACCAGAACCAAGGACAACTAGGGAGAACCAGAACCAAGGACAACTAGGGAGAACCAGAACCAAGGACAACTAGGGAGAACCAGGAGGAACCAGAACCAAGGACAACTAAGGAGAACCAGGAAGAACCAGAACCAATGTGAACTAGGGAGAGCCAGAACCAAGGACAACTAAGGAGAACCAGGAGGAACCAGAACCAAGGACAACTAAGGAGAACGAGGAGGAACCAGAACCAAAGACAAATAAGATGAACCAGGTCGAACCGGAACCAATGTGAACCAGGAGGAACCGGAACCAATGACAACTAGGGAGAACCAAGAGGAACCAGAACCAATGTTAACTAGGGTGAACCAGGAAGAACCAGAACCAAGGACAACTAGGGAGAACCAGGCTCAGAATAAACTACCGGTAGTCACTGATGACTTTGTGTGCATTCTCTAGTTGTTCGTTGGTGAGCAGGACGTTGCGGGGGTCGGTAACGGTGAAGAAGTGTTTGGCCCGGCCCATAAACGTCCCTTGGTCCCATCGAGGCTCCTTGATGTTTATGGAGGTGGAGATTTCTGTCGTCATGGTTATCTGAAAGAACACAACAACATTGCAATAGCAAATATCAATTATTTTGTCCACCTTGTAAAACATTCACAACACAGACAAGTTTTATTGTCCCAGATGAGTTATCTACCGGCGCTCGACTAAAATTCATAAATTAGCCTAGCTACTGTCAGAGGAGGTGAAATTCATAACATCCTCCTGAATAAAACCTTTGGAAAAACTGTAGTAAGGTGTCCCTGTGTTAAGTTTCTTCCCACAAGATTAGTTCCCACAAGATTAGTTCCCACAAAGTGTGGCACTCACAGGAACAGTTCTAAACACCATTAAGTCAATGGCATCTGGGTCCCCAGTCCCAGACTTTCCCAGTCCCAGACTTCCCCAGTCTCAGACTTCCCCAGTCCCAGACTTCCCCAGACTTCCTCAGTCCCAGACTTCCCCAGTCCCAGACTTCCCCAGACTTCCCCAGTCCCAGACTTAGAGACAAGGGGAATATTGCAACACAAATCACAAAAAGCTCAACAAAAGGCCTTGACTATTGTATAACCTGGGACAAAACTAACCCTGAAACAGCATTCCAGTTACTCTATTTCATTCTGAGACTAGAGTTGAGTAAAAACAGGTTTTTAGACATTTCTACAAAAAAAGGGAAAAGGGTCTGAATACTTTCCGAATGCACGGTATATTACTTACACATCAGCCAGAAATCACTCCTTTCTAGATAACGTCTCTTATGTTACCACAAAATCATGTCACAATTGCCGGCCCCTGAGAGGAATGAAAAACCCAGAACACACTGTGATAAGTTCTTCTCAGGATTAATTTAGCAGGACAACAGTATATATATCAGACAACTGATCCAGTATAATGTTCCTATAGAAACAGGCCTGGCTGACCTGACACGGGTTTTGAAGAGCTAAATTGTACTGAACCTCAAAACAATAAAACAGTTTAGTCTAATTGAAACTACATTATGCTATGTTAAAATAAACTCTCATAACCTAGACAAGACAAGGCTACACCTTGTCTAGCAGCCAGTATGGCTACATTTAGTGACAGAACAGAGAAAGGCTCTGTTCTATTAACCCGTTGTTACAATGTAACCCAGTCTGAACTAGATTCTATTAACCCGTTGTTACAATGTAACCCAGTCTGAACTGGATTCTATTAACCCGTTGTTACAATGTAACCCAGTCTGAACTGGATTCTATTAACCCGTTGCTACAATGTAACCCAGTCTGAACTGGATTCTATTAACCCGTTGCTACAATGTAACCCAGTCTGAACTGGATTCTATTAACCCGTTGCTACAATGTAACCCAGTCTGAACTGGATTCTATTAACCCGTTGCTACAATGTAACCCAGTCTGAACTGGATTCTATTAACCCGTTGCTACAATGTAACCCAGTCTGAACTGGATTCTATTAACCCGTTGCTACAATGTAACCCAGTCTGAACTGGATTCTATTAACCCGTTGCTACAATGTAACCCAGTCTGAACTGGATTCTATTAACCCGTTGCTACAATGTAACCCAGTCTGAACTGGATTCTATTAACCCGTTGCTACAATGTAACCCAGTCTGAACTGGATTCTATTAACCCGTTGCTACAATGTAACCCAGTCTGAACTGGATTCTATTAACCCGTTGCTACAATGTAACCCAGTCTGAACTGGATTCTATTAACCCGTTGCTACAATGTAACCCAGTCTGAACTGGATTCTATTAACCCGTTGTTACAATGTAACCCAGTCTGAACTGGATTCTATTAACCCGTTGTTACAATGTAACCCAGTCTGAACTGGATTCTATTAACCCGTTGTTACAATGTAACCCAGTCTGAAGTGGATTCTATTAACCCGTTGTTACAATGTAACCCAGTCTGAAGTGGATTCTATTAACCCGTTGTTACAATGTAACCCAGTCTGAAGTGGATTCTATTAACCCGTTGTTACAATGTAACCCAGTCTGAACTGGATTCTATTAACCCGTTGTTACAATGTAACCCAGTCTGAACTGGATTCTATTAACCCGTTGTTACAATGTAACCCAGTCTGAACTAGAATCTATTAACCCGTTGTTACAATGTAACCCAGTCTGAACTGGATTCTATTAACCCGTTGTTACAATGTAACCCAGTCTGAACTGGATTCTATTAACCCGTTGTTACAATGTAACCCAGTCTGAAGTGGATTCTATTAACCCGTTGTTACAATGTAACCCAGTCTGAAGTGGATTCTATTAACCCGTTGTTACAATGTAACCCAGTCTGAACTGGATTCTATTAACCCGTTGTTACAATGTAACCCAGTCTGAACTGGATTCTATTAACCCGTTGTTACAATGTAACCCAGTCTGAACTAGAATCTATTAACCCGTTGTTACAATGTAACCCAGTCTGAACTGGATTCTATTAACCCGTTGTTACAATGTAACCCAGTCTGAACTGGATTCTATTAACCCGTTGTTACAATGTAACCCAGTCTGAACTGGATTCTATTAACCCGTTGTTACAATGTAACCCAGCCTGAACTGGATTCTATTAACCCGTTGTTACAATGTAACCCAGCCTGAACTGGATTCTATTAACCCGTTGTTACAATGTAACCCAGTCTGAACTGGATTCTATTAACCCGTTGTTACTATGTAACCCAGTCTGAACTGGATTCTATTAACCCGTTGCTACAATGTAACCCAGTCTGAACTAGATTCTATTAACCCGTTGTTACAATGTAACCCAGTCTGAACTAGATTCTATTAACCCATTGTTACAATGTATCAGGTGTTGTATCCATCCAGTTCCAGCTTGCTGCAGATGTAACAGGGGACATTTTGAAACGCATGTCTCTGTCTGTAACCGTTACACAGACACACACACATGAGTCTGTTGCAAATATGACTTGTCGGTCACTCACAAACAACAAACAGTTGTTATAAATCTAACTTCCTCTGACAAAATGTCAACCAGTCAGACTTCCTGTGGGTCAAATCCTATGCAACAATAGGCTGAAGGCCTAATACAAAGGCCGTGTTGATTTGATCATATTTGTTATGCCACTATAAAATCTGAACTCTGACAAGGGGCGGTTTCTCTTTGGCCTTTGATCTAAAGACCTCTCTTCCAGCGCCACGTTTTAACCAAATCACTGGCCTTCATGGCTACATGTTAACCTATATTAGCTACATTGTAACGTTTTTCTTATGCTACAATGGTTGTTCCCAAAGCATAGACAGCCACACAGCTGCATAACATTGTGCAAGAACCAGCCAGCTCTGGTTTGAGAGAGGCTCCGTGAAATATAGCCTACAATATTTCTCACCATTTTGTCAGATGAACCGACCGTGCAAATGGATCCGGGCGAACAATATTACCATTGGCTGGATCGGATAAATTGATCAACCGAAGCAGACCAGCTTGATCTGTAGCTAATCACTGCATGTAGACCGTTACATCTGGATACCAAGTCAACGTCCAAAACCGTGCAAACGCCAAAATAAATGTAATATCTCCGCTAATAGCCTATTATTCAAAGCATCTGTTTCAACTACAGCCCTAGATTTCTGCCTGCCACATCCTCAGATTCAGTCGTCTAGTTGCCCACTAGAGCTATCCCTCTATCCCCTGTTAACCATCCAAACCAGATGCACGACTATAAAATAAGTGGTATCAAATTCCAACATGTGGAAACACGTGTTATAAAGGTATCCAGCCACTTACTGGACTAAAGCTCCGATCCTCGTCTGCCACAGTCACAGCAGTCTTCTGCCAGAGACGTCCCTGAATAGCGAGCTAGCTCAACGAAGCTAATTTGACAAGTATGCAGCGGCTACTCAGCACCAATAGATACACAGCAGCGGGCACGGAGTTCCTTTCACAATAAAATCCCAACATTAAATAAATGCAAATAAACAGACCAAAATAATATAAATATCTCGATTTTTATTGGAGTCCAAATCATATAAATATAATATATTCTTGATCTAACCCCAAACATTTTCATGGCCAGATTTATCATAAATTAAAAGTCAATGTCAGCTAATACTTTTCTTCCTCAGACAAAGATTTTTATTAGCAAATTATTTTTGAGGTTTTTCTGTCTGCTGCGCCCCTGCCCAGTCATGTGAAATCCATAGATTAGGGCCTAATTCATTTATTTCAATTGACTGTTTTCCTTATATAAACTGTAACTCACCAAAATCTTTGAAATTGTTGCATTTATACTTTTGTTCGGTATAATTGATGACAATAATACAATATAACTGAAAGTCATTCGCCTTTTTCCCTTTGAATTGTTTAGGCCTATCTCCATAAGCTTGCTTTAGTGGATATCAGAAGCAGAATCACTGTATTAAACACATCATCAATAGCCTTCCTATATTTGAAGCAATATAAAAGTGCACTGATTACACAAGACTGTGGCTTGCTCCTTCTGTAGAAGAGGAAACACTACAAAGCCAACAAAAAGCTCTCAGGCTGCGTTTACACAGGTAGCCCAATTCTGATATTTGTTCCACTAATTGGTCTTTTGACCAAACACATCAGATCATTTCACATCAGCTCTTTTTCAGAGCTGATCTGATTGGTCAAAATACAAATGAGTGAAAAAATTATCAGAGTTGAGCTGCCTGTCTAAACGCATCCTTATATGGCCCATAACGGTCTGATACGGTTCGCTAGAGTGCACGGCTGCTTTTATTACTTGGCTTGTAGGTGAAATTTGCCATGAATGTTTCACTTTTGGCTCAGACAATGGGGGGAGGGGTAATGTTCAACTTCAAGGGCAGCGGAAGGAAAGCTGGTTTTCCAATAGTCAGCTCTTTTAACTCATAGCTAATGGATTGTGCAGTTGTAAATCAGTTGTAGGCTGCTGTACACTGGGCCTTTAATTTGACAAAATACAAATGAAATGGAACCATAGAGAAACATGAACTAACATATTATCAATCATATGTAAAATGCCCTCTAATAAACCTATCCACATTGTAATTTATCCACCCAATTGTTACAGCCATTCAAATCTTAGGCCTATCTACTGGATATTAGACTATAGTGTAAAGGTAGTGCAACACAAAACAGTTCAAGAATTTAAGGACTTTTACTGCCATCTAGTGGTCCGTTTTGGGAGTACATGTGACTCATTCTCACTCAGAAGTAGAACAAAGCGTCAGCTGGTTAGTCATTTGTAATAGAGCCTCACAGTGGAGGTGTCATGATACCCATAAAACCTAGCGGTCAAACAGGGAAATTAGAATTTTAGAAATTCTTAAAATAAGGGCTGTGTTTCGTGTAGGCTTATCCTGGCGTCCCGTTTTGATAACCTTATAAATCTCTCTCGGACAAGGTGACTTTTATCAGTATATTCGGCTGTATATACTCTCAGATTCGAAAATGCTAATTAGCATCAAAGTAGACATCATGCAAGACTACAAATCCCTGCAAGCTCCTGCACATCATCTCTAGCTGACACCTTTGTTAACAGCTATTGTGCCAATTTAAAACTTGCACATGACAGTTCAGAATTGTCCATTTAAGGAAATGAAGCCAATTTATTAATTACTAAATTTAGCTAACATTAGAATCCAGAGATTCTTACCTTTGCTTCGATTCGCAGTCTCATCCAGATCATGGTATTTGTAGTTCTTTATGATAGCCACATTAGTAGCTAATTAGCGTTTCATTTTTTTGGGGGGGGGGGGTTAAATACAGGCGAATATATTGATATTTGTTGATAAGTCACCTTGTCCTAGAGAGATTTACACGGTTATCAAAACATCACCCCAGGGTAAGCCTACGTGTAACACAGCCCTTATGATTCTAAAATCCCCTATGGGAAAAATGAATGGTGGAAAATCAATTGGAACCATTTCCTTGTTTGTATGCTAGGTGGGTGATGGGTATTATGACTCATACTGTGGTACTCTATAGAAGTGACATTACATGCTGACCAGACCTCTCGCGCACGTCTGTCCACCTCGCGTGCATGTTGGTTTTGTCCACCCAAACCAGACGCAATCAGGACATGCAGGTTGAAATATCAAAACTCACTCTGAACCAACTATATTAATTTGAGGACAGGTCGAAAAAGCAGTAAACATTTGATTTATTAATCCACAGATAAAAGGGTCAACTGAGTTTGTTTCTAGTAATCTCTCCTCCTTCAGGGTTCTTCTTCTTTGGACTTTATATGGCGGTTGGCAACCAACTTTAAGGTGCATTACCACCACCAACTGGACTGGAGTGTGGACAACCGAGATCCAAGTTCTCTTGAAAGCACAATTATACAAATTAGTGCAACATTTATGGAACATCACAGGGCAGACAATTTTGCATGAGAGAATCTGGACCCTGTTCAAATACACAAAAACATGTATTCTCTCTTCCCCTGCATTCCTAGGGACTCCTAAGTGGCGTAGTGGTTTAGGACACTGCATCTCAGTGCAAGAGGCGTCACTGCCGTACCTGGTTCATAATGCAGGCCGCATCACATCCAGCCGTGATTGTGAGTCCAATAGGGCGGCGCACAAATTGGCCCAGCGTTGTCTGGGTTTGGCCGGAGTAGGCCATCATTGTAAATAAGATTTTGTTCTTAACTGACCTGCCTAGTTAAATAAAAAACCTAGGGATCAAGGGACAACTTCTGAGAGTCGAGGGTCACAGTTTCAGCCACGCAGAAGTCAGATCAAAAAGAATGCCTGTAAATCAGGAAATAAAACCACACAGGACAAAGCAAAGGAGCAACTTCAATCTTTATTGTATAGCAGAGACGTATCTATACTAAACAAATATATAAAGGCAACATGCAACAATTTTAAAGATTTCACTGAGTTACAGTTCATATAAGGAAATCAGTCGATTGAAATAATTAATTAGGCCCTAATCTATGGATTTCACGACTGTTCAGGGATGCAGACATGAGTGGGCCTGGGAGGGCATAGGTCCACCCACTTGGGAGCCATGTTCAGCCTATCAGAGTGTTTTTCCCCCCAAAAAGTGATTTATTACAGACAGAAATACTCCTCAGCACCCATCCCACCTCTGACAATCCCGCAGGTGAAGAAGCCGGATGTGGAGGTCCTGGCCCGGAGTGGTTACACGTGGTTTGTGGTTGTAGGCCGGTTGGACGTACTGCCAAATTCGAGACGTCTGTGGCATTGTGTTGTGTGACAAAACTGCCCATTTTAGAGTGGCCTTCTATTGTCCCCTGCACAAGGTGCATCTGTGTAGTGATCATGCTGTTTAATCAGCTTCTTCATATGCCACACCTGTCAGGTGGATGGATTATCTTGATGGATAAAATGCTCACAGATTTTTGCACAACATTTTTGAGAAAAGGTTTTTGTGCGTATGGAACATTTCTGGTATAATTTATTTAAACTCATGAAACATGGGACCAGCACTTTACATGTTGCGTTTATATTTTTGTTCAGTGTATAACAAGGGATATCATTTTGTACAGGTGTTCCTAACTGAAATAGATGTCACTCACGTGACAGACAGGTGAGTGACAGAAAAGCTATTTTTCTGGGGGTGAAATATAAAACAGAATGTAGTAGTTTGTCAGTGTCATGTGATAAAAATTAAATACAAAAGTGCAAACAGAAGAATTCAATTCCGCCCAACCAACCCTGAAAACAACGATTTCAATTCACACGCACAAAAAAAGCCATTGAATTTGTTCCAAAAAAATGTTGCAACATGTTTTACCGCAACCTTCCAGTTTGAGGCCATGATGAGTTTAGTTCTGGCGAACCATTCTATATCTTAATTACAGTCCTAACACAAGGGTTACATTTAAGCATTAATCTCAGCAGATGCATTCATTCAAAGTAGATATTTTACCTGACAAAACCAGCAGGTACTGTGAGACTGTCTCCTTCCAAAATGGCACCCTTTTAACTATATATAGTGCACTACACAGCCACTGTAGTCTTTATAATGAAGAATCATTTTCAGAGACATAAATACAACATGCAGAGAGTAGGAAGTGGACTGTGGTGGGTGTAGGTTGTGTGGTCTTCTTTAAAGTTGAATCAGATTCCCCCCCCCCTCTCTCTCCATTTTTGCATTGTGAAATTATGGCACACATTTTGGTCCATGGATGCTTAATTTGTCACAACTCTATACCGATGGTCAGTTGCTCCCTTTTCCCCACCTTCTGCTTCACGTTGACTAAGAAGATTCTACAGCAATGCTTTACAAGCATTGGGATCTTTTACAGGAAGTAGTCAGGAGTGCGGCGGGTCACATGGGGCTCTCCTCTGCGAGGGGCTGGATCAAACTGAAGGCTGGACCGGAAACAAAGACAGTCACATTTATATCTGATATGACGCCTTGGAGCCATTTTAGATCTAATAGAGGGTTTGTTTTTATTATTTCAAGACAAGGAAGCTTCCTAACTCATTTATATACGCATAACAATTTCCAATGTTTGGAGTTTAACAATAAAGCTACAAGTAAAGCATTTTTAACTGGAATTTTATTCTGAAGTGAATAGTTTTATTCTGAAGTGAATAGTTTTATTCTGAAGTGAATACTTACAAAGAGTACTTGAGTGTGTCATCCAGCTCCATGATGGCAGCCTGGTTTCCACAGCGATAGCAGTAATTGGGTGCACTGAAGATAGTCACTACGTTACGGTCATGGCACCAGTTATAACCCTGTCAAAAACAAACACTCAGTAAATCTAGGAACAAGACCCAAAGTGCAAGTCTTGCGAAACTAAAACACATTACATCATGCAAACAGGACAAAGTATGCATTTTGGTTAAAAACATTTTTATATAGAATTCGCAGTATTTTAAAGAAGAATAGACATCTTGGGACAAGGCTAGTCAAAACAGTTATGCTGTGGATCTTTGTGAATGCACGGCTTGATAAATTACCTTGCACTGAAGGGATTGGACATATTGTCACAATTCATTATGAAGAAACAGGAGAACACCCGCACACTGGTTTTTCTGTTTAAACGTAGCAATGAGTCGACCACGGACCATCCTCATCAGACAAACTGGTGTACATTTTACATGGCATTTAATAAGTCCTTACAGGATGAAATGTGCCACTGTACCTCCATGACGAGCTGGTGAGCTCTGGAGACCAGGGTGAGTCCGTTAGCATGGTTGAAAGTCTCTGAGATGTCCTGTCCAAAGGTGTAGCCGGCACCGCGGGGAGAGATGCCCCAGCCGCCACGGTCATCAGGGTCTGACCACAGCAGGTCACACATCGGACCCTGGAGGAGGGAGACGGTGGCCATGTTAGTAAGGTCAAAATTACTGTGAACACTACATGATGTGACTAAGGTGGCCATATTGGGGAGGTCAGGCTGCAACACAGTCACTACATGATGTGAATAAGGTGGCCATATTGGTGAGGTCAGGCTGCAACAGAGTCACTACATGTGAATAAGGTGGCCATATTGGTGAGGTCAGGCTGCAACACTTGGAGCGTCACCGCACGATGTGATGTCGAAGGCGTTTTGTGTGTGCATATTACAACTGAGATGAGTAGTGACTGGTTGGCTGGTTGATAGATGAACTATCTGATATACAATGGTCAGGGCTTACAGACTCCAGTGGATGATCAATATCCACACTAGCATACTATGACACGCTAAACAACTGGAAACGCTTCTCTCAACATGAACAAAACAGGGATCTCCTGGCCAGAGGCAAAAGCCCTCACACAGAAGTGAGTGAGGTGGAGAGCAGGGTGGACGCCCCTATGCTCCCAAGGGACCAAGCGGTTTAAGTCAAGTCAATACTATGAAACAACATATTGGGCATGCATTCTAACTAGCATGGTAGTATGAAGATTGGACGTCGTTTCTAGGAACGTGGAAGTGAGCTGACCTCATGAGGAACTTCCTGTAAGCGATCCAGCGCTCTGATGTGTTCCAATGTGTCTATTGAGGGGGACAGTCCACCGTGGAGACAGAAGATCTGCAGAGGAACAACATGTCAATTAGGACATTTCCATCTAAAAACGTGTGTGATTGGTATAAACAAAGCAATCATTTAGGTTTACATTTCCATCTAACATCTTGTCCAGGTCGCAGTTGTAAATGAGAACTCGTTCTCAACTAGCCTACCTGGTTAAATAAAAAATTAAATAAATTGTGTTATTGTTATAAACTAAATCAGTAACAGATGCACGTGAACATTGTGTTGGGTTGTAAATGTCAAAATCAAATTACTTTTAAGACCTGTACAGCACATGGTTGCTGAATTGAATGGTTATGTAATAACATATAGAGGTAAAGAGTTCACTGCCACTACCTCGCTTTCCAATTGAGGAGCAAACTGAAGGAGAGAGAAGATTCAGCAACACTTGGGAGAACAACAGAATTCAATAAAAAAAAATGTTCGTATTTATTGCAAAAAGTAGAACCAACACGTTCCAGCTTTTGGCCTTCGTCAGGGCCTTCGTCATGGTTTTGATGAAGGTCAAAAGCCGAAAAGCGTTGGTTCTACTTTTCGCAATAAATAAGCTTTTTTTTATTGAATTCTATTGTCCTCCCAAGTGTTGCTGAATCTCCTCTCTCCTTCATAACAGTGATACTAATAATACATTAGTTTTATATAGCGCTCTTCAAGGACACAAACAAAGACACTCGTGTAACATTTCCACTAATAAGTAAATATGTGATACATTAAAGCTGCAACATAACTTCTTGGGCGACCCGACCAAATTCATAGAAATGTGAGTTATAGATCTCATTGAAACCAAGTCTAAGAAGTGGTAAATTTGTTCTATGTGCTCAATTTCTATGCTTCCTGTTTTTAAGTTTAGCTTCAGTGTCTTTTACTACTGACCGGCCGGGATTGGGAGTCACATAGGGCGGCGCACAATTGGCCCAGCGTCGTCCGGGTTTGGCCGTCATTGTAAATAAGAATTTGCTCCTAAATTTCCTTGCCTAGTTAAATAAAGGTTAAATAAATAAAAAACTTTGGTTTTGTACACCAGCATCAAATAGCTGAAAATAAAATATTTTTGGTTATGGAAAATATATTTCACAGTGGTTTAGATGGTACAATGATTCTCTACACAATGACTGCTGGTTGTGTCAAATAAACTGAAATTATAAACTGAAACTACTAGAATTTTAGCAACCAGGAAATGACGGAGCTATTTCTGCATAATGCACCTTTAACAACTAATATCTCACCTGGTTATCTACCAGGGCAGTGAGGGGCAGATAGTCAAATAAGTCTGTGAAGTACTTCCAGACGTTGGCGTTTCCGTATTTCCTTAAACACTCGTCGTAGAAGCCGTACACCTGGGTGATCTGTCTGCTCTCGTGGTTCCCTCGAAGGATTGTGATTCGCTCACGGTACCTAACCTGAGAAACAAAAATGATTAACACATCTCTGGATGGGACAACAAGCGCATAACACACATTACATTCACAGTGACTGCACATTCTGTTTTCGAGTCAACCAGAGATGGTTTAAGGTTGATAATGACATTTACAGTAGCAGCAATAAATCTTATCCTGTGTTATATCAGTAGGCTGTCCTGTCCTCCATGTAAACCTACTGACCTCCTCTACCCGTTTGAGTTTAACCTTGCTCCTGTTTTTCCACTCGCAAAATAAAATAATTAAGCAATATCAGAGAGGAATCGGCCAAAGCTACTTCAGAGTATACTCTAACACAGGGATGGGCAGCTGGCAGCCTACGGGCATTTTGTTAGCCCGTTGATCAACCCCCCCCCCCCCCCATAAAATGTAAACACTTAAAAATAAAAAATAAAGTGTTTTAAAGGAACTGAGTCGGGGTCTGAACTTACTGTTGAGAATTACAAATGGTAAAATAAACAAGGTGTCTCTTCTAAATGTGGTTGTGCATCAGCAGTTTCTCTCTAGTTAGGTCAGTCACTGACAGTCACTCAATTAACCCACGTCAGCTACAAATGTTTAGATCGATAGCCTAGCCAGCTAACTTATCTAAACTTGCAGTAATCACGGTCGAATTACCGACGGGTAACATTGATTTTGTTAGTCACTATCACTCAGATATAGCGAAAACTGCAAACATTTCTGTCCACCCTATGGCAAAATGTGTAGATTTGCAGGAAGTTACCTGCAAAACTGCTAATGATTCTCTCGGCCTCATGGCAAACTGAATAGCATAGCATGAAATGAATTAGAAAATTGCTAAATCTTCTCTCCACCCCATGGGAAAATGTGTAGAATTGCAGCAAACTTAGTTTAAAACGGCAACATTTTCTCTACACGTAAAGTGTAGAATTGCAGGAAATGCCTCTCCATTGTCAAGAGGGGAGCCGCTAAAATGTTTTGCTCGCAACATGTTACTTAGGGTCTCCGGAAGGCTAGGGAAAGGCTCTGACCGCATGTGTGGCTATGGATGTGGGTATATGCAGACCTGCAAACAGCTGCTTGCCTGGCTACCCAAACGCTATGCCCACGGATGAGAGTTTTCCTCTGCAATGGGTCCGAGTACCTCTACAACGATTTCTAGAACGGACAAAACATTTTAACTGTTCTAATTGGTCCCAGAAACCGATGGGTTGGGCCAGAACCAGAACACAAGTGGGTAAAGTGGAGGTTTGAAAATTCATCATTGGTTTTGCTACTCTGATTGGTTAGAGATGATCCAATCGCTGATTACTTAGTTTTATACAACACTTCTCATTTTGACCTCACCACAAACGACTTCAATTATGGCAGCGAAATAATTCTGTTTGAGTCATCAGGCAAGGCCACTGCGGCCCCTCGTGATGAATTTGGATTGCCCATCCCTGCTCTAAAACATTTGGCTATGTTTACCTTGAGAGATACCAGGAGGCTGACTGTCTCTACAGAGTAGTAGCCCCTGTCCACGTAGTCTCCCATGAAGAGGTAGTTGGTGTCCGGAGACTTCCCTCCGATTTTAAACAGCTCCACCAAGTCATGGAACTGGCCATGGACATCCCCGCACACGGTGACTGGACATCTCACCTCCTGCACATTAGACTCCTTCGTCAGGATCTCTTTGGCCTGGAAAGGAGGAGACGAGAAAAGAGTTTGGGGTTAGGGATTTAGTTAGAGGATGGGGGAAATCTGGGATACGGAGCGGGAGTTCAGATATTATTTCTTGTTTGAGTATATATAATTTTTTACCTCTACGGATTCGGTGACACCCCCCCCCCCACCCCCCCACCCCCCATTTACAGTAGCTATTACAGTGAAATAATATCATGCTATTGTTTGAGAGTGGAGTTATGAACTTGAAAATGTATCAATAAACCAATTAGGCACATTTGGGCAGACTTGATACAACTATTTTGAAGAGGAATGCAATGGTTCATTGGATCAGTATAAAATGTTGCACATACACTGCTCCCATCTAGTGGCCAAAATGTAAATTGCGCCAAAACTGGAATAATACATTGCGGCTTTTCTCTTGCATTTCAAAAGATGGAACAAAACACGCATGTTTTTTTAATTTGTATTATCTTTTACCAGATCTAATGTTATATTCTCCTATATTAATTTCACATTTCCACAAACTTCAGTGTTTCCTTTCAAATTATAGCAAGAATATGCATATCATTGCTTCAAGGTCCTGAGTTAGATTTGGGTATGTCATTTTAGGCGAAAATTGAAAATCAGAGTTCGATCCTCAGCTATAGTGGCTGATACCCAAGCGGCACACTTTGGAATTCAACTGCAACAAGCCAGAGCGGAATGTAAGAACAGCAAGGATATCAAACTGACATTTCCAAAAACATCATCAATGTTCCTTACATCCTGCAATTAAACTACAGCACTGTCAATGTATGTCTGACAACTCCACAGTGAATGCAATGGCAATATGCAGCTCCGCCGCCATTTTCAGAATAATGTAGCTAGCTAGAGCATACAACAGTCAGTGGAGAAATTTACCGTGCTCGGACCAATGATAAAATTAAAATAGTTGTTTAACAGTTAGCTAATGCTCGCTGTCTAACATAGCTGGCAAACTAGCTTAGCTAAGGGTTTGCAGGATCACACAAATTAAATGTGTTAAAATTACCTTCTCGCAAAGGGCTTTGACTTGGTTTTCCGAGAGCTGCTTGCATTCGCCGAGTTGCTCAATCCACCCATCCAATTCCTTAGTGAATGACTTGTCGTCCATGTCTGGTTATATTTCAGCTAGCTAGTTAGGTTGAAAACCTATCGAAAACTAGTTTAGCGAATGCGTTCTCGTCATTCGCACTCGTTTTGCTTTCGTCGAAAATGAATGCACGATCTTGCTAGGTTACCGACTCTGTTTTAAATTGGTTCAAACCCTCGGCACTAGCTAACTACTTGTTAAGAATAAGCGATGCATGTACCTCAAGCTTATGTTAATATGAAAAAGCTAAAGAAATGCGTGGTGCAGTTGCAGAAAACTGGCTCTGTATGAAATTCCGTGGACCCAACCCAGCTTCTTTCCCGAGCGACAATCAATGAGGGAGTTCTATTACACTGGCCCGGGTTGAACCGGGCAATGGTCCCTCACGTTATCGGGAGGAGCGCCCATCTCAAATCAAACTGTAATCTGCGCCGCTTTGTCATGTTGCCAGAATCATCCAGAAACATACATTTATTTTCCATAAATACATGTTTGAATTTTCAAACTAGGATTGGGACGTCAGATAAAGCTTTTTTAATCAAAACCAATCATCTTTGCATGTGGAAACACGGAATCCTACTCATCACATTTATTTAACTAGGCAAGTGAGTTAAGTCTTATTTTACAACGACGGCCTACACCGCCAAACCCTCCCCTAACCCGAACAACGCTGGGCAAATAGTGCGCCGCCCTATGGGATTCCCGCTCATAACCGGTTGTGACACACCCCGGGATCGAACCACTGAGATGCAGTGCCTTAGACCGCTGCGCCACTCGGGAGAGTAGTTAACTACGTCACTTTTGTTTTGATCCGACTTCTCCGTCGGCCAGAGCTGGGCACCTACCTGGCTCACGTTCGGGAGGCAGCACAGTTCTAAAACAATGCAATCACTTTTCACCCGATTAACATTTCTACCACCGGGGTAACCCGAGTCAGATAAACGAACCACCCTGGTTTTGCTGCGTTTACTTCATTGGCCGACGGACTTCACTGGCCCCCTTAATCTGGGCTTTTCTGCCACCGTGTGGTTGCGAATGGGAACTACATAGTGCTCTCGGTATCAAAATAATAAACCTATCAAAATAAATCCCATGAATATTGTGGAAAATAATGTAAATAGATATACTGCTAATCAAATGCTTAGGACTACTGTGCATTCACAGTGAATAAATACAATGGACTGGCTGGATTCAAGAACAACTATACAGAATTTGAGGCAGCAACTCAGGTTTAAGACACACGCATGCGCATTGAGTTTCATCCCAGACAGCAGTAGGAGATCATGGTTTGTGCAATATTGGTTCCTTGGGACATCCCAACCCTGACGTTACCTTATTGAAGTTGACATTTAAAATGGTTAGGGTAAGGTTTAAGGTAAGTGTATGGGTTAAGGTTTATGGTATGGACGTCCCAAGGATTCCATATACCACTAACCATGAGAAAATGGCAGCATCTTCGAGGCATGGATGACATCAGGTAAGACATTAAGTATTTAACGTTTATTTTCTGTTGTAAAATAACATATTTAGTTGAACCTCTTCACCTAAACCCTAGGTACATAGGCACTGAGTGCAGTTCGCGTCCACGATTACTTGTGTTTTGACCAGTCATTAGTTTTGACAGACGTGTCTGATACAATGTAGCAGTACCAACATTAATTGAATGGATGATGAAACTTGATGCAATGTAACAACCAGTGTTAGGGAAGTTACTCTGAAAATATAGTTTACTAACCCATCAATTACTTCAAACTGGAAGAAGTTAAGCTCCCCTTAAGAAAATATAGTTTACTGCAATAAGTTACTTTAAGTTACTATCCTACAGCACAATACACAAAGGTTTTGTCTTGTCTTCCTCAGTGTTTGTATGACTTCCTACCAGTCTTAAAATCTAGTTTACCAAGCTACCAATTACTTCACACTGGAAGAAGTTCAGCTACACTGAAGAAACAGAACTTTGAAACAGCAGTTCACTACATCCAAAACTAACTTCGTGAAAAATGATCAAATCTAAATCTAAAATGTAATTAACTACAAATTGCGAGAACATATCGCTCAGGAGTCGGATGTTTACACAATGTGTATTGTAGCCTATTAAAAATGACAACTATGTCTGATGCCGGTGTTGTGCCGAAAATCCCCCCCTGACAGAATTCTCCCTCTCTACATTTCATTGATCTTAGAAGCAGAAAGCATTTTTTATTTGTGTCCGTCAAGGCAGCTGTCAATGATCACGTTAGGCTACGTTTCATTTTTTTTTTTTTATGGCGGTTTGATCGTGGGGGAGGTGCTAGTAATGTCTGCAGTTTTTGGTTTGGCTATTTGTTTCAAGTGTATTAGTCTATAAATAAATCTCTGCCAAAATTCGTCATCTCTCCCATGTCTTATTCGACTAGTAGTTGTTCTGAAATGTGTATTGCTTGCCTACATTTTACTCCCTCCTCTATGTTTTAATATAACACACATTTATTAATTTCATTTGCTTATCCTGACGTGAAGTTTGTTCTATAGAAAGTATTTGACTCTGTGTGCCAAAGAAAGTATGACTCGTGACAAAATTTAAGGACATTAGAAGGGAGGGGAGGATTTCGGCTCTCAAGAAATTGGCCTTGTTGAAATGAAACGTAGCCTAACGTGATCGTTGACAGCTGCCTTGAAGGAAACAAATAAAAAATTCTCTCTGCTTCTAAGATCAGTCAGTTGTAGGTTAAACTGACAATCGAGTGAAGAGCAGAAATCCCAACTAGCAAGCAAGTTGCAGCAATTAAGTATTGTGTGTGTGCGAGTTGACCCGAAGGGGGGTGAGAATTCTGGCAGGGGGGAGATTTTCGGCACAACACCAGAAAAAAATGAATCTCTTGCCTACTTCACCCATATTTGATTTGATTTTAGCAAAAAAGTAGTGTGTAGTTCCAGTAGTTAGCTACACTGCTACATTGCAAAAAATGTAATTAACTACTGAAAACACTACCAAGATTTGAATTTGGTTCAACTACCACCAAGCTACTGCAAAATGTAATGATATTACTAGTTGAACTATTTGTAGTTCACTACTCACCCACACTGGTAACAACCAACACTTCTACAGTTACTTGGTTTCTACGCCTAGTTTCTCACTCGCTGTCACCGGTAGCTAAATCAACGCCAGTTTTATCCAAGCAATGCTCTCTCTCTTCTCCCAGGGCCGTCAGTTCAGCACTTCACTGACCAGGCAAGTTCTGGTCACGGTAAGCAAAGCAGAACATACAAGCTATTGGAAGGGCTCAACATTCCACAACAATTATGCAATGATGACTGATGACTTGAGAACGATATTATGAAACAAATCTAAAGATGTAGCCGTCACAGTCAAAAATAAGCAAAATATCTCAATATAATCCTGAAACTTCTAATGGGTGCAATGACTCACCCTCTCTGCAACCTGTTTATCCCTCTTTATTTGGCCTCCCATCCAGGTGTATGGAGACGAGTGGCGCTATGCCTATGCTCTCTTAGCAGCCAGCCAGCAGGGCAGACTGTAGCAAGTGGAGAAAGAGCTGGTCACAGTGTCTGTAAGTCAGTCCCATTCATTTCCGACACACACACACACGGGAACCCCTGACTGTCATCTGTCCCATGAACCTGGATGCCTTTCTCTTTCAGACGACCCGGTTTCAGACTGGTATCCAGCGACTGCCCCATAGCTATACTAAACAGGCATTATTTCTGTTCCTCCGGGCCCTAGTCAAGGACCCCAAGCTATCTGGCATCATGGTGAATCCCCATGTTAAACGCGGTATCAAAGAGCACACCTTCACTGATGTCATGACCATCATCATCATCAACCTCCTCAGTGGGTAGCCAGCCTTATGTCACCTGTCTCGACAGACAGGTGAAAGACAGATGGTGTTACAAAAGTTGTGTGTAATAACCGCGTAATGTGTAATAGTTGTCTTGTGTGGTGTTTATGTACCTGTGTCTGAGGCCCTGATGTAGCCCTAACAGTAATTGCCCTAAGTAGTGTCGTGGAAATTCTACACAGGGACACTCAAAGTAAATTTTAAATGAATCATTGTTTATTAACAGCAAGCTGGAGAGGTTCCAACCAACTCAATGCACCATGTACACATGTCGATCAGGAGCTCCACCGGGTCAGTCCCGTTAGTTCTCTTATATACAGACAGGTTATATTTGCATGATTTAGCTTATTCATCATTCAGAATTAATTCATCACTAACATTTGGTTCATGCATGTGACAGACAAATACCTCACTAGGCTTCTTCTCTCCAAGCTGAGACCTTGAAACTGAGATATCCTTTCGTTCTGGGCGTACTGCCCAATTGCAGATACTGATAGTGAGGATTCGTTCAATCAGTCACTTGCATGAACACAGAAATAGGTTATTAGATAAGCACAAACATAAAATGTCCCATCGCAGGAGATAACTACATTTGAATTGAATTGAATATCTTTACTTCCATTCCTCAGATGTTATGGCTGATAACGACCGTCTGACGCTGATCTCTGACATCATCTCAGCCTTCAGCAAGATGATGAGTGCTCACCGTGGAGAGGTCCTCTGTACTGTCACCACCACACAGGTAGGAACTGACACACACACACACACCATCATTACACATATTTAATCTTATCCCAGATCAGCCAACTCAAGATGTACATTAATCCACACTAAAATGTAATTGACATGTTGTTTACATTTACAGAACTTAATAATTTGCAGATTAATTGTTTTCATTTATTTGACATGTTCCTAATCCTGTGTATCTTTCACAGCCTCTGGATGCTGCCAACCTCATAGACCTGAGAGTTGCTCTGAATGGCTTCCTGGCCAAAGGAGAGATGCTCAAGCTGGAGACTAAGGTAGGAACTAGGAACTCACAGAGGAGGCTACTGAATAGCTAATACTGAATAGACATAATAAGCCACAGTGGATGAAAGAATAATGGAATCAGTGTCCATCTACAGAATCAGAAACGTTGACATTTTAGGCTTACGTTTCCATTACCCCTGACTAAAATCCTCACCATAAAGTCTGCGAAATAAAGAGATGAATATAGTGATTATGAGCTGGTTTGTACATGCTGCTACAAGTCTGAATGTCTTTTCTGTTCTCTCTCTGCCCAGTCTGACCCCTCCATCCTGGGTGGAATGACAGTCAGCATCAGGGACAAGTATGTGTACATGTCTACCGAGACTAAGATCCAGAAACTGACCAAGATCAGTAGGGAGACCTAAGAATTGGCATGGCTTGCGTCCCAAATGGCACCCTATTCCCTATGTAGTGCACTACTTTTGACCAGGGCCCTATGTAGGGCAGGTAGCCTACCTGTAAGGGTGTTTAACTGTTGGCTGAGAAGTAAGACGCAGGAGAGACATAACTGTGTTTCCAACAGCGCAGTTTATTACAAAAACCCACCGGAAAACATAATAATAAAAATCAATGGGTAACATAACCTGACGCACACCAGTACAGACGTACACATACACTTACAATAAACAATCACCGACAAGGACACGAGGGGAAACAGGGTTAAATACACAACATGTAATTGATGGGATTGAAACCAGGTGTGATGGAAGGCAAGACAAAACCAAGGTCAGTGACGTCGACCGCCGAACACCGCCCGAACAAGGAGAGGGAACAACTTCGGCGGGAGTCGTGACAGTACGCGGCTCCAGCAGGGCGGCTCCAGCAGCGCGTCGACACCGACCTCGGGGACGACCCGGAGGGCGAGGCACAGGCCTGAGGAGAGACACATGGAACGAGGGGTTAATGCGGTAATCGGGGGGAAGCTGTAACCTGTAGCAAACCTCATTCACTCTCCTCAGGACTTTAAATGGACCCACAAACCGCGGACCCAGCTTCCGACAGGGCAGGCGGAGAGGCAGGTTTCGGGTCGAGAGCCAGACCCGATCACCGGGGCCTCACTGCGGTGACGGTCTGCACCAACTTTCTGGCGCAGCACGGCACGCTAAAGGTGAACATGGGCGGCGTCCCATGTTTCCTCCATGCCCCGGAACCAGTCATCCACCGCAGGAGCTTCAGTCTGACTCTGATGCCAAGGAGCCAGATCCGGCTGATACCCCAATACACATTGGAAGGGAGAAAGGCCAGTGGAGGAGTGGCGGAGCGAGTTCTGGGACATCTCTGCCCAGGGCACGAACGCTGCCCACTCCCCCGGCCGGTCCTGGCAATAGGACCTCAGAAACCTACCCACATCCTGGTTAACTCTCTCCACCTGCCTGTTACTCTCGGGGTGAAAACCCGAGGTAAGGCTGACCGAGATCCCCAGACGTTCCATGAACGCCCTCCAGACCCTCGACATGAACTGGGGACCCCGCTCAGACACTATATCCTCAGGCACCCCGTAGTGCCGGAAGACAAGGCCTCCGCAGTCTGTCGGGCCGTAGGGAGACCGGGCAACTGGAGGAGATGACAGGACTTAGAAAAACGATCCACAACGACCACGATCGTGGTGTTACCCTGTGAGGGAGGAAGATCGGTAAGGAAATCTACTGACAGGTGCGACCACGGCCGTTGTGGAACGGGTAAGGGTTGTAACTTACCTCTGGGCAGGTGCCTAGGAGCCCTACAATGGGCACACACCGAGCAGGAGGAAACATAAACCCTCACATCCTTAGCCAAAGTGGGCCACCAGTACTTCCCACTAAGACAGCGCACCGTCCGACCTATTCCAGGATGACCAGAGGAGGGTGACGTGTGGGCCCAATAGATCAGACGGTCGCGGACAGCAGACGGATGGTACAGACGCCCAGCTGGACACTGGAGGGGAGCGGGCTCTGCACGTAACGCCTGCTCAATGTCCGCGTCAATCAATCAAATCAATCAAGTTTATTTTATATAGCCCTTCGTACATCAGCTAATATCTCGAAGTGCTGTACAGAAACCCAGCCTAAAACCCCAAACAGCAAGCAATGCAGGTGTAGAAGCACGGTGACTAGGAAAAACTCCCTAGAAAGGCCAAAACCTAGGAAGAAACCTAGAGAGGAACCAGGCTATGATGGGTGGCCAGTCCTCTTCTGGCTGTGCCGGGTGGAGATTATAACAGAACATGGCCAAGATGTTCAAAATGTTCATAAATGACAAGCATGGTCAAATAATAATCAGGAATAAATGTCAGTTGGCTTTTCATAGCCGATAATTAAGAGTTGAAAACAGCAGGTCTGGGACAGGTAGGGGTTCCATAACCGCAGGCAGAACAGTTGAAACTGGGACAGCAGCAAGGCCAGGTAGACTGGGGACAGCAAGGAGTCATCATGCCCGGTAGTCCTGACGTATGGTCCTAGGGCTCAGTTCCTCCGAGAGAGAGAAAGAAAGAGAGGAGAGAATTAGAGAGAGCCAAGATGTTCAAAATGTTCATAAATGACAAGCATGGTCAAATAATAATCAGGAATAAATGTCAGTTGGCTTTTCATAGCCGATAATTAAGAGTTGAAAACAGCAGGTCTGGGACAGGTAGGGGTTCCATAACCGCAGGCAGAACAGTTGAAACTGGGACAGCAGCAAGGCCAGGTGGACTGGGGACAGCAAGGAGTCATCATGCCCGGTAGTCCTGACGTATGGTCCTAGGGCTCAGGTCCTCCAAGAAAGAGAGAAGGAGAGAATTAGAGAGAGCATACTTAAATTCCCACAGGACACTGGATAAGACAGGAGAAGTACTCCAGATATAACCAACTGGCCCTAGCCCCCCGACACAAACTACTGCAGCATAAATACTGGAGGCTGAGACAGGAGGGGTCAGGAGACACTGTGGCCCCATCCGATGATACCCCCGGACAGGGCCAAACAGGAAGGATATAACCCCATCCACTTTGCCAAAGCACAGCCCCCGCACCACTAGAGGGATATCTTCAGCCACCAACTTACAATCCTGAGACAAGGCCGAGTATAGCCCACAAAGATCTCCACCACAGCACAAACCAAGGGGGAGCGCCAACCCAGACAGGAAGATCACGTCAGTAACTCAACCCACTCAAGTGACGCACCCCTCCTAGGGACGGCATGAAAGAGCACCAGTAAGCCAGTGACTCAGCCCCTGTAATAGGGTTAGAGGTAGAGAATCCCAGTGGAGGGGAACCGGCCAGGCAGAGACAGCAAGGGCGGTTCGTTGCTCCAGAGCCTTTCCGTTCACCTTCACACTCCTGGGCCAGACTACACTCAATCATATGACCTACTGAAGAGATAAGTCTTCAGTAAAGACTTAAAGGTTGAGACCGAGTCTGCGTGTCTCACATGGGTAGGCAGACCATTCCATAAAAATGGAGATCTATAGGAGAAAGCCCTGCCTCCAGCTGTTTGCTTAGAAATTCTAGGGACAATTAGGAGGCCTGCGTCTTGTGACCGTAGCGTACGTGTAGGTATGTACGGCAGGACCAACTCGGAAAGATAGGTAGGAGCAAGCCCATGTAACGCTTTATAGGTTAACAGTAAAACCTTGAAATCAGCCCTTGCCTTAACAGGAAGCCAGTGTAGGGAAGCTAGCACTGGAGTAATATGATCAAATTTCTTGGTTCTAGTCAGGATTCTAGCAGCCGTATTTAGCACTAACTGAAGTTTATTTAGTGCTTTATCCGGGTAGCCGGAAAGTAGAGCATTGCAGTAGTCTAGCCTAGAAGTAACAAATGCATGGATTAATTTTTCTGCATCATTTTTGGACCAAAAATTTCAGATTTTTGCAATGTTACGTAGATGGAAAAAAGCTGTCCTTGAAACAGTCTTGATATGTTCGTCAAAAGAGAGATCAGGGTCAAGAGTAACGCCGAGGTCCTTCACAGTTTTATTTGAGACGACTTTACAACCATCAAGATTAATTGTCAGATTTAACAGAAGATCTCTTTGTTTCTTGGGACCTAGAACAAGCATCTCTGTTTTGTCCGAGTTTAAAAGTAGAACGTTTTCAGCCATCCACTTCCTTATGTCTGAAACACAGGCTTCTAGCGAGGGCAATTTTGGGGCTTCACCATGTTTCATTGAAATGTACAGCTGTGTGTCATCCGCATAGCAGTGAAAGTTAACATGTTTTCGAATAACATCCCCAAGAGGTAAAATATATAGTGAAAACAATAGTGGTCCTAAAACGGAACCTTGAGGAACACCGAAATGTACAGTTGATTTGTCAGAGGACAAACCATTCACAGAGACAAACTGATATCTTTCCGACAGATAAGATCTAAACCAGGCCAGAACTTGTCCGTGTAGACCAATTTAGGTTTCCAGTCTCTCCAAAAGAATGTGGTGATCGATGGTGTCAAAGGCAGCACTAAGGTCTAGTAGCACGAGGACAGATGCAGAGCCTCGGTCTGACGCCATTAAAAGGTCATTTACCACCTTCACAAGTGCAGTCTCAGTGCTATGATGGGGTCTAAAACCAGACTGAAGCATTTCGTATACATTGTTTGTCTTCAGGAAGGCAGTGAGTTGCTGCGCAACAGCTTTTTCTAAAATTTTTGAGAGGAATGGAAGATTCGATATAGGCCGATAGTTTTTTATATTTTCCGGGTCAAGGTTTGGCTTTTTCAAGAGAGGCTTTATTACTGCCACTTTTAGTGAGTTTGGTACACATCCGGTGGATAGAGAGCCGTTTATTATGTTCAACATAGGAGGGCCAAGCACAGGAAGCAGCTCTTTCAGTAGTTTAGTAGGAATAGGATCCAGTATGCAGCTTGAAGGTTTAGAGGCCATGATTATTTTCATCATTGTGTCAAGAGATATAGTACTAAAACACTTAAGTGTCTCTCCCGATCCCAGGCCCTGGCAGAGCTGTGCAGATCCAGGACAGCTAAGCCCTGGAGGAATACGCAGATTTAAAGAGGAGTCCGTAATTTGCTTTCTAATGATCATGATCTTTTCCTCAAAGAAGTTCATGAATTTATTACTGCTGAAGTGAAAGCCATCCTCTCTTGGGGAATGCTGCCTTTTAGTTAGCTTTGCAACAGTATCAAAAATAAATTTTGGATTGTTCTTATTTTCCTCAATTAAGTTGGAAAAGTAGGATGATCGAGCAGCAGTGAGGGCTCTTCGATACTGCACGGTACTGTCTTTCCAAGCTAGTCAGAAGACTTCCAGTTTGGTGTGGCGCCATTTCCGTTCCAATTTTCTGGAAGCTTGCTTCAGAGCTCGGGTATTTTCTGTATACCAGGGAGCTAGTTTCTTATGACAAATGTTTTTTGTTTTTAGGGGTGCAACTGCATCTAGGGTATTGCGCAAGGTTAAATTGAGTTCCTCAGTTAGGTGGTTAACTGATTTTTGTCCTCTGACGTCCTTGGGTAGGCATAAGGAGTCTGGAAGGGCATCAAGGAATTTTTGTGTTGTCTGAGAATTTATAGCACGACTTTTGATGCTCCTTGGTTGGAGTCTGAGCAGATTATTTGTTGCGATTTCAAACGTAATAAAATGGTGGTCCGATAGTCCAGGATTATGAGGAAAAACATTAAGATCTACAACATTTATTCCATGGGACAAAACTAGGTCCAGAGTATGACTGTGGCAGTGAGTAGGTCCAGAGACATGTTGGACAAAACCCACTGAGTCGATGATGGCTCCGAAAGCCTTTTGGAGTGGGTATGTGGACTTTTCCATATGAATATTAAAATCACCAAAAATTAGAATATTATCTGCTATGACTACAAGGTCCGATAGGAATTCAGGGAACTCAGAGAGGAACGCTGTATATGGCCCAGCTCCCACACTACCGGCGCCACCAGGCAGGAGGCGGGGAGTATGGGAGTGGGATCCATGGGCCGCTCCTCTGTGTCATACAGCTGGGACAATGCGTCTGCCTTAACGTTCTGGGAGCCTGGTCTGTAGGAAAGGGAAAACACAAAACGGGTGAAAAACATGGCCCACCTTGTCTGGCGAGGGTTCAGTCTCCTCGCTGCCCGGATGTACTCCAGATTGCGGTGGTCAGTCCAGATGAGAAAAGGGTGTCTAGCCCCCTCAAGCCAATGTCTCCACGCCTTCAAGGCCTTGACGACAGCCAACAGCTCCCGGTCCCCCACATCATAGTTTCGCTCCGCCGGGCAGCTTTGGTGGCGTACCCGAGCGCTGAGAGAGCACAGCTCCTATCCCAGCCTCAGACGCGTCCACCTCCACTATGAACGCCAAAGAGGGATCCGGATGGGCCAGCACGGGAGCCGAGGTAAACAGAGCCCTCAGGTGACCAAAAGCCATGTCCGCCTCAGCTGTCCACTGCAAGTGCACCGGGCCCCCCTTCAGCAGTCTGGTAATGGGAGCCGCTACCTGACCAAAACCCCGGATAAACCTCCGGTAGTAATTGGCAAACCCTAAGAACCACTGCACCTCCTTTACCGTGGTGGGAGTCGGCCAATTACGCACGGCTGCAATGCGGTCACTCTCCATCTCCACCCCTGAGGTGGAAATGCGATACCCTAGGAAGGAGACGGACTGTTGGAAGAACAGGCATTTCTCAGCCTTGACGTACAGGTCAAGCTCCAACAGGCGACCAAGCACTTTGTACACCAGGGACACATGCTCAGCGCGTGTAGCGGAGTATATCAAAATGTCATCAATATAAACCACCACACCCTGCCCGTGCAGGCCCCTGAAAATCTTGTCTACAAAGGCTTGGAAGACTGATCGCGCATTCATCAACCCGTACGGCATGACGAGGTACTCATAGTGCCCCGAGGTGGTACTAAAAGCCGTCTTCCACTCATCTCCCTCTCGGATACGCACCAGGTTGTAAGCGCTCCTGAGATCTAGTTTAGTGAAGAAGCGCGCCCCGTGCATTGACTCTATCACTGTGCCTATGAGCGGTAGCGGGTAACTATACCTAACAGTGATCTGATTAAGACCCCGATAGTCAATACACGGGTGCAGACCTCCCTCCTTTTTCTTCACAAAAAAGAAACTCGAGGAGGCTGGTGAAGTGGAGGACCGAATGTACCCCTGACGCAGGGATTCAGAGACATATGTTTCCATAGCCTCCGTCTCCGCCAGTGAGAGGGGATACACGTGACTCCTGGGAAGTGCAGCCTCTACCAGGAGATCTATCGCACAATCCCCCCGCCGATGGGGTGGTAATTGAGTCGCCTTCTTTTTGGAGAAGGCGAGAGCCAAATCGGCATATTCTGGGGGAATGCGCACGGTGGAGACCTGGTCTGGACTCTCCACCGTAGTAGTACCAACGGAAACCCATAAACACCTACCTGAGCACTCTCGCGACCACCCCGTGAGAGCCCCCTGTGGCCAAGAAACAGTGGGGTTGTGACAAGCTAACCAGGGTAGGCCCAGCACCACGGGAAACACATGAGAGTCAATAAGGAAAATACTTATTCTCTCCTTGTGACTCCCCTGGTCACCATGCCCAAAGGAGCGGTGACCTCCCTAATTAACCCTGACTCTAATGGTCGACTATCTAAGGCGTGAACGGGGAAGGGCACATCCACGGGAACAATAGGGGTCCCTAAACTATGAGCTAACGCTCTATAAATGAAATTCCAAGCCGCGCCTGAATCTACAAGCGCCTTATGCTGGGAATGCGGGGGAAACTCAGGAAAAGTGACAGACACAAACATATGTGCAACAGAGGACTCTGGGTGAGAATGGTGCCGGCTCACCTGGGGTGATGCCAGAGTGCCCTGCCTGCTGCCTCGATTCCCAGAGGAACCAACCCGGCACCGACCGGCAGTGTGACCTCTGCGGCCACAGATGGTGCAAGAGTGGGAACCCCCTCCGGTCTCCATTCGCACCGTCCCTCCCAGCTCCATGGGTATCGGAGAGGGGGTGCGGGAGGATGGAACCACCAGACCCCGATCTGGACGTCCGCGAGTAGCCAGCATGTTGTCCAGCCGGATGGACAGGTCCACCAGCTGGTCGAATGTGAGGGTGGTGTCTCTGCAGGCCAGCTCCCGACGGACGTCCTCGCGCAGACTGCAGCGGTAATGGTCGATCAGGGCCCTGTTGTTCCATCCCACGCCGGCAGCCAGGGTCCTAAACTCTAGTGCGAACTCCTGGACGCTCCTCGTCTCCTGCCTCAGATGGTAGAGGTGTTCACCCACCGCTCTACCCTCGGGCGGGTGGTCGAAGACTGCCCGGAACTCCCTCAAACTGGTCCAACGCCGCATCTCCCTCTCTCCACACGGCGTTGGCCCACTCCAGGGCTTTCCCGGTGAGGCACGAGACGAGAGCAGACACCCTCTCACAACCCGATGTGGACGGTGGCCAGGTAGATGTCTAATTGTAACAGGAACCCCTGGAAGTTCGCAGCCCTTCCGTCGTACTCCTGGAGCAAGGAGAGACGAATCCCACTGGGTTCAGGCGGGAAAGGGGCGCTCGGGAGACCCCGGTTGTGCTGGTGGAGGCACTGGAAGAACTCCCTGTCTCTCCCAGCGGTCCATTGTCTGGACAATGCGGTCCATGGTGGTGCTAAGATGGTGTAGTATTTATTGCTGCATGCTCCTGGACGCTCTCCTCCACTCCTATGACCGGGGTACCGTTTCCTGCTGACTCCATAGTAGGTCGGTGATTCTGTAAGGGTGTTTAACTGGCGGAAGAGAAGTAAGACGCAGGAGAGACATAACTGTATTTCCAACGGTGCAGTTTATTACAAAAACCCACCGGAAAACATAATAATAAAAATCAATGGGTAACATAACCCGACGCACACCAGTACAGACGTACACATACACTTACAATAAACAATCACCGACAAGGACATGAGAGGAAACAGAGGGTTAAATACACAACATGTAATTGATGGGATTGGAACCAGGTGTGATGGAAGACAAGACAAAACCAATGGAAAATGACAAATGGATCAGCGATGGCTAGAAGGTCGGTGACGTCGACCGCCGAACACCGCCCGAACAAGGAGAGTGAACAACTTCGGCGGAGGTCGTGACACTAGCGGATAAGAGCGTTGGGCCAATAACGGAAAGGTCGCTGGTTCGAATCCCCGAGCCGAATAGGTGATCAATCTGTCAATGTGCCCTTAAGCAATGCACGTAACCCTAATTGCACCTGTAAATCGCTCTGGATTAGAGGGTCTGCTAAATGACCAAAATGTAAATGTCTGAGACTAGGCTGAGGGCATAGGGTGCCATTTGGGATTTTTTTTTTTTTTTTTACATTTCTGCATACTCAACTGGAACTAATTCCTATGGACTCAATAGGGAATGAATGGGTAGTGGAACAATGTTAATGGGAAATGCTTATGTACAGTGCATTCGGAAAGTATTCAGACCCCTTGACTTTTTCCACATTTTGTTATGTTACAGTCTTATTCTAAAATAGATTAAATAAAACATGTTCCTCATCAATCTACACACAATATCCCATAATGACAAAGCGAAAACAGGTTTTTAGATATTTTTGCAAATGTATTAAAAATACAAAACATACCTTATTTACATAAGTATTCAGACCCTTTGTTATGAGACTAAATTGAGATCAGGTGCATCCTGTTTCCATTGATCGTCCTTGAGATGTTTCTACAACTTGATTGGAGTCCACCTGTGGTAAATTCAATTGATTGGTTATGATTTGGAAAGGCATACGCCTGTCTATATAAGGTCCCACAGTTGACAGTGCATGTCAGAGCAAAAACCAAGCCATGAGGTAGAAGGAATTGTCTACAGCTCCGAGACAGGATTGAGTCGAGGCACAGATCTGGGGAAGGGTACCAAAAAATGTCTGCAGCATTGAAGGTCCCCAAGAACACAGTGGCCTCCATCATTCTTAAATGGAAGAAGTTTGGAACCGCCAAGACTCTTCCTAGAGCTGGCCTCCTGTCCTAACTGAGCAATCGGGGGAAAAGAGCCTTGGTCAGGGAGGTGACCAAGAACCCAATGGTCACTCTGATAGAGCTCCAGAGTTCCTCTGTGGAGATCAATCAATCAAATGTATTTATAGAGCCCTTCTTACATCAGCTGATGTACAAAGTGTTGTACAGAAACCCAGCCTAAAACCCCAAACAGCAAGCAATGCAGATGTAGAAGCATGGGAGAACCTCCCAGAAGGAAAACCATCTCTACAGCACTCCACCAATCAGGCCTTTATGGTAGAGTGGCCAGACAGAAGCCACTCCTCAGTAAAAGGCACATGACAGCCCTCTTGGAGGCACCTAAAGGACTCTCAGACCATGAGAAACAAGATTCTCTGGTCTGATGAAACCAAGAATGATCTCTTTGGACTCAAGCGTCACGTCTGGAGGAAACCTGGCACCATCCCTACTGTGAAGCATGGTGGTTGCAGCATCATGCTGTGGGGATGTTTTTCAGTGGCAGGGACTGGGAGACCAGTCAGGGTCAAGGGAAAGATGAACGGAGCAAAGTGCAGAGAGATCCTTGATGACACCTGATCCAGAGCGCTCAGGACCTCAGACTGGGGCGAGGTTCACCTTCCAACAGGACAATGACCCTAAGCACATAGCCAAGACAACGCAGGAGTGGCTTTGGGACAAGTCTTTGAATGTCCTTGAGTGGCCCAGCCAGAGGCCGAACTTGAACCCGATCTAACATCTCTGGAGAGACCTGAAAATAGCTGTGCAGCAACACTCCCCATGCAACCTGACAGAGCTTGAGAGGATCTGCGAAGAAGAATGGGAGAAACTCCCCAAATACAGGTGTGCCAAGCTTGTAGCATCATACCCAAGAAGACTTGATGCTGTAATCGCTGTCAAAGTTGCTTCAACAAAGTACTGAGCAAATGGTCTGAATACTTATGTAAATGTGATATTTCTGTTTTTTATCTTTAAAACATTTGCAAAACTTTCTAAAAACCTGTTTTTGCTATGTCATTATGGGGTATTATGATGTCATTATGGGGTGTTGTGTATAGATTGAAGAGGGGAAGAATTTTTTAAAATAAATTTCAGAATAAATCTGTAACGTAACAAAATGTGGAAAAATCAAGGGGTCTGAATACTTTCCGAATGCACTGTATGTTATTGCTTGCCACCTTTGATCTTAACAGTACAAATTATTATTATAAAGCCAGTCTTTCTGTTGTCATGTTCATATTAAATATGATGTATTATAAAAATCGCTGGATTTGTTTGCTTGTTTGGTGTTGATTTGCAAAGCCAGAGTGAGGCTAGTTGAATTGTAGCCTCGTAAAGCCAGAGTGGTCGCATACACATGTTTAGCGACATTATTGCGAAATGCCTGTGTTCCTAGCTCCAACGGTGCAGTAATATCTAACACACACATTTAAAAGTAAAATAATGGAATTAAAAAATGTATAAATATTTAGAAGAGCAATGTCGAAGTCCAGATATCCAAAAGTTATTTCCGGCTGTATGTAATAATGCAAAGAACATTCTGGGCTAATAACGTGAGAAATATCGTAAAAAAATATAAAATACTTCAAAGTTGCTTAGGAGCCTGAAACAAGGCAGCCATGTCTATCAGCACCATCTTGACTTCTTGAATATTTGTATTTTATTTCACCTTTATTTAACTAGGCAAGTCAGTTAAGAACAAATTCTTATTTACAATGACGTCCTACCAAAAGGCAACAAAATGCCTCCTACTGGGGCTGGGATTAAAAAATTAAATATAGGACAAAACACACATCACGACAGAGACACCACTACACTGCATAAAGAGAGAACTAAGACAACAACAACAGCATGGCAACAAAACATGACAACAACATGGTAGCAACATGTCAACAACATGGCAGCAACACAACATGGCAGCGCAACAACAAGCTGGGGTGAAAGAGGAGCGATTTCGATAGAGGAAACCAAGTCTAGATTTAACTTTAGCCTGCAGCTTTGATATGTGCTGAGAGAAGGACAGTGTACTGTCTAGCCATACTCCCAAGTACTTGTATGAGGTGACTACCTCAAGCTCTAAACCCTCAGAGGTAGTAATCACACCGGTGGAGAGAGGGGCATTCTTCTTACCAAACCACATGACCTTTCTTTTGCAGGTGTTCAGAACAAGGTTATAAGGGCAGAGAAAGCTTGTTGGACACTAAGAAAGCTTTGTTGTAGAGCATTTAACACAAAATCCAGGGAGGGGCCAGCTGAGTATAAGACTGTATCATCTGCATATAAATGGATGAGAGAGCTTCCTACTGCCTGAGCTATATTGTTGAGCATGGGGCCTAGGATCGAGCCTTGGGGTTCTCCCTTGGTGACAGGCAGTCGCTGAGACAGCAGATGTTCTGACTTTATACACTGCAGTCTTTGAGAGAGGTAGTTAACAAACCAGGCCAAAGACCCCTCAGAGACACCAATACTCCCACAAGAATGGAATGGTCTACCGCAGGGGTGTCAAACTCATTCCACGGAGGGCCGAGTGTCTGCAGGTTTTTGGTTTTTCCTTTCAATAAAGCCCTAGACAACCAGGTGTGGGGAGTTCCTAACTAATTAGTGATGTTAATTCATCAATCAAGTACAAGGGAGGAGCGAAAACCCGCAGACACTCGGCCCTCCGTGGAATGAGTTTGACACCTGTGGTCTACCGTATCAAAAGCTTTGGCCAAGTTATTAAAAATAGCAGCATAACATTGCTTAGAATCAATGGCAATGGTGACATCATTTAGGACCTTTAAGGTTGCAGTGACACATCCATAACCTGAGCGGAAACCAGATTGTATACCAGAGAGAATACTATAGACATCAAGAAATCCAATCAGTTGATTATTGACACGTTTTCCCAACACTTTTGATAAACAGGGCAAAATAGAAATAGGCCTAGAACAGTTAGGATCAGCTTGATCTCCCCTTTTAAAGAAAGGACCCACCGTGGCTGCCTTCCAACCAATGGGAACTTCCCCAGAGAGGAGAAACAGGCTAAAAAGGTCAGAGATGGGCTTGGCCATGATAGGGGCTGCAACCTTAAAGAAGAAAGGGTCTAAACCAAGGGTCTGACCCAGATGGTTTTTTGGGGTCAAGTTTAAGGACCTCCTTTAGCACCTCGGACTCAGTGACCACTTGCAGGGAGAAACTTTGTAGCAGGGCAGGGGAAATAGAGGGAGGAGCATCGGGTCTAGTCGCATTAGAAGGGATGGGAGATGAGGAAATGTTGGACGGGCAAGAAGGCATGGCGGAGTCAAATAGGAATCCGGACTTAATGAAGAAGTGATTAAAGAGCTCAGCCATGTGCTCCTTGTCAGTAACAACCACATCATCAACATTAAGGGACATGGGCAGCTGTGCGGAGGAGTTTTTATTCTCCAGGTCTTTAACCATTTTCCAGAATTTCTTGGGGTTAAACTTTAAATGAACTAACTTTGGCCTTCTGGATAGCCTGAGTGCACTTATTTTTCATTTGCCTGAACGAGAGCCAGTCAGCCTGAGTATGCATGTGTCGAGCCTTTCGCCAAATGCAATACTTGAGGTGGTGTAACTCTGCCAGATCACGGTCGAACCAGGGGCAGAACCTGTTTTTAATTCTCATTTTCTTTATGTTTGTTAACATTACCACTGAAAATATAAAAAAAGAAGGTCCAGGTGTTTTCGACAGAGGAGATCAAGCTGATTCTAAACCAATTTACAGAGGCCAGTTCATGAAGGAAGGCTTGCTCATTAAAGTTTTTTAGCAAGCGTCTATGACAAATCCGCACAGGTAATTTCACTGAGCAGCCATTACGAACACACGCTGTAAAACCATGATCACTAAGGTTATTACAGAAACACCAGACTGATACCTATCAGGATTATTTGTGTGGATAACACCAAGAAGAGTAGCATTTTCTGGGTGTTTGGGGTCATACCTTGTGGGATTGGTAATAATCTGAGAAAGATTTAGGGAGTCCCATTGCTTTAGGACTTGGTCAGGTGGTTTAAGCATGTCCCAGTTTAGGTCACCTAGCAGGACAAATTCAGACTTAGTGTAAGGGACCAGGAGAGAGCTTCAGGTAGGTAGGGTATGATGGTGGTGCTGATGGTGGTAACACCCAGAAACAGTCAACAAAGAGCTATTTGAAAGTTTAATGCTTTAAACCAGCAAATCAAATTGTTTGGGGACAGACTTGGCGGAGACAACTGAGCACTGAAGGTGATCCTTGGTAAAGATTGCCACTCCACCAGCTTTGGCTGATCTATCTTGCCGAAAAAGGTTATAACCAGAAAGGTTAACATCAGTGTTCAAAACACTCTTCCTTCACCACGTCTCAGTAATTATATTTTTTATTTAACCTTTATTTAACTAGGCAAGTCAGTTAAGAACAAATTATTTTTTACAATGACGGCCTAGGAACAGTGGGTTCGCTGCCTTGTTCAGGGGCAGAACAGCTCGGGTATTCAATCTGCCAACCTTTCGGTTACTGGCCCGATGCTCTTACCACTAGGCTACCTGCCGCCCCGGCAGTAATGACCAACACATCTGGATTGGAGCTGTGAACCCACACTTTCAATTGATCAATTTTAGGTAATAAACTTCTAGTGTTAACGTGCAGAAAACCCAGGCTTTTACGAGAGCAGAAATCAGTGAAGTAGATATCAGTGCACAAGTCAGAATTGGGGCTAGCAACAGTAGATGGGCCAGGGTGTACATGCACATTTCCAGATATCATCAGTAGTAATACAATCAGGGCACGGCAGAGGACAGGGAGAGCTCTGCAGTGTTGATTTTTTATGACATTTGAATTGTGCATCAGATGGCAGCAAGATCATATTGTACAGCAATTTCATCCGGTAACATGAATACAAAGCCGGCGAGAGGTGGCTAGAATAGGATGGGAAGTCTGTGTAATCAATAGAGAGTCAAAGTCCCGAGTGTGGTAACAAACATAGTCTGTTCCACGGTTGGGTAAACAAGGAAGTTCATAGTCAACAAAGCACGCAGGAGTCATGAGACAAATAGAATAAAGCACAAGAAAAAAATATAATGACTTGGGGCTAGCCATTGTAAGTTCAAAGAGTCACCCACCCCAACAAGATATCTTGAGAGAGTAGCACTCTATGAGTCCAGTAGGCTGTAAAAGTCTGAGATAAAATCAATAAATAGTAGGTCTATACTAGCTTATTAAAGTGTTTCTGAGTAAGCTCACATAATAAACTTCACACGTTAATTAGCCTACCTAAATTTATGATCAGTCCAAATGTATGATACTTTACAGGAAAAACTTGTTATGCTGGTGAATGAGGACCCAAAAGCGACGTAATAGTAACAGAGTCTTTATTCCAGTAATAAACAAATAATGATTCTCCTGGATATTATCAATGGTCAATCCAAAACAGGAACTGAAATCCTCTCGTCAATAGAGAGGAACGACTGGAGACGCGACCACAGACTGCAGGTCGCTTCAGGAAGGCACTGGCCGTAGCTGACATAGACACCTGCTCACACGCAGCATCTGAAGAAGGCAAAGAACACGACAGGGCGGAACAAGGACACAGGAACAGCAAACATCAAACAAGAATCCGACAAGGACAGAAGCGGAAAACAGAGGGAGAAATAGGGACTCTAATCAGAGGGCAAAATAGGGGACAGGTGTGAAAGAGTAAATGAGGTCGTTAGGAGAATGAGAAACAGCTGGGAGCAGGAACGGAACGATAGAGAGAGAGAAAGAGGGAAAGAACCTAATAAGACCAGCAGAGGGAAGCACAGGGACAAGACATGATGAAAGACAAAACATGACAAAACTGATCTGAGTTCTGTAAATTAGATTGCTTTCCCAATAACGTCAGGTCAATTCTAGTTAGATTACACGGTTTAGTAGATTAAGCAAGTTTTTAATCCTGTATTTAAATTAATCATTGTTATGCTATCACCTACTGAAAGTACAGTATTCATAAACCTCTGTTTCTAAAGGTTTCCACTAGTTACCACCACCACAAAGTCAAAATGGCCTATATCGTAAAAATTCATGAAAACACAAATTCTCTTTTTGGTCTTAATATAAGGTTGGGGTTAGGCATAAAGTTAGCAATGTGGTTAACATTTTAAGAAGATAAATTGTAGAAATAGGCGGGGTTTATGACTGTAGCTGTGGTAACTAGTGACGACCGTTTCTTAAACATCTGCGTTCATTTCCTGGACACAATGTCCACGATTTCAAAACCAGGATTACGAACGAAATGCATAATATTCCATATTTTTGATCGCATTATGGCAGGATTACATGTTTTGTGTATTATTATTATTATTGTGAATGCCTTTATAGGGCTTCGTTTCCTTGAAGTCCCGCGCGCATGCGCTTTGATTCCCTTCTTTTTTATAAAAAAAAATAAAATCGGACGAAAATGGCTACCTTTCTCATTTAAACCTCTGTCCTGGAAGATTAAATAAAGATTAAATACCCGACGCATAATGTAAACCAGGATCAAGTCAATATCCATGGACTATAGGGCGTAGAATGCATCCGTTTGTATCATGATGTTGTGGCGGTCAAGAATGGAAAATCTATCCGTTTCATATTTAACCCATTGCATTCTATGATCCGCCTACATATTAGGTTTGTGATTTTCTCGTTTTTATGTTCTCAAAATGTACTTGCAAATGCAGCAGTCTTATTCGTGTATTGCATTGTAGTAGCGCCCATTGCCTCATTATACAGCTGTTGTATTTTTGGGTTTGTAAACGCATAATAGCGAGACACTACTTACTGTATGTTTCATATTGCATTAGCACCGGATATGGTTTTGCAACACAATAGCCTGTTCGAATTGCACTAGATGTTAGCAAATAGAATAGATACTTTATAACATTTATCACATAGTGTTGTGATGTGCATCACCAAATTAGGTTGTTATTTTGTTATGTGTGTGTGTGCGTGCGCGTGCGTGCGATTATGTGTGTGTTTATGTGCATGCACGTAATTCTGTGTCACACATACCAATGCTGAACCTGTTTACCTTTCATGTGTACCCCTTCAACAGAAAATGATGCACCAAGTCACTAGCAGCAGCAATGACTATTGCATGAGTGGCCTTGCAGAGGAATGTCAACACCCAACCAGCCACTTTGACTTATGTAGCTCGCAATCCAACAAATTCTACCCTTCGCCCCCACCCCCTACTCTACAGCTGCCTCGCCCTAACCTACCCCCTCTTCCACAGGGCATGCACAAACCCATGCCGTGTCAAATGCAACAAGAGACCCAGAATGAGTTCCACGCTCAGACAGTGAGGATCCGAGGGCCCGGTGAGGCTCCAACTGGGCCAGAGAGCTCCAAGAAAAAGAAAGGAGGTGTCGTCAAGTCCGGCCGTAGAGGGAGACCCTCGGGGACCACTAAGTCAGCCGGTTACCGGACAAGCACCGGACGTCCGTTGGGGACCACGAAAGCTGCGGGGTTCAAGACCAGTCCCGGCAGGCCTCTGGGTACAACTAAAGCGGCGGGTTACAAGGTTAGCCCTGGCAGGCCTCCTGGTAGCATCAAGACTCTGGCTCGGCTGAAGAAACTGGAGTATGGGAGCTGTGATGGTACCAAGAAACTAGACTTCAGTAACTGCGGCGGCGGAGCCAAGAAACTGGACTATGCCAGCTGCGAAGTGGCACCTTTCCCTTACACCCTGATGCAGAAACGAGGCTTGCGTGAGCCTACTGGCAAAGTGGAGGAAACTAACGAGTAGTTATGCCTGCGTCTCTATCTATTGCCTAGAACTCATATTTGAGTGCTTGTCCTAAAGGATGTTGATGACCAGAAGGGACTCATGTAGCCAAAATATGGGTTGACTTTTGGATAGGTCTGGCACTGGCTACCTACGAATGGCTCCTCCTCTCTTCCATGTACTCTGCTGACATCTTCACCATTTAATCTGTCCCTATCCAAAGACTGAAATCGCTCTCTTTTTTTTTTCAATAAGTTTGTTATCTTATTTTACAGAGATTGCATGATGAGACATATAATAAATACAATCAATATACTTTAGCTAAACAGGAATGAGAGAAATATCCTACTATTGTCATAATCTGTTCAAATTGCTAGCTGTCTGGAGAAGGGCTGTTGTTTTGTTCAAATGTTTAAATATCTGATTTGTTTTATTCATCTGTTTACGTTATGCTCTGGTATAATGTGCTTTATTATTAGTAGTCTTCTTGTCCTTCTGATGTTTTCCACATTGAAAAATGCATCGGAGTAGAAAACAACACAAAACAAACTAGCAAAACGTGAATCTTAAGCTTCTCCCAGAGTGCATGTGGCTGTGTTGTCTGGTATGACATGTATTTAATTTGTGTTTATATGCAGCATTATGAGACATGGGGCTGGATTCAATGCGATATATAACATTGTTATAACACCGTTTCTGTCATTTTCGCTTGAACTGTGCATCTGAAAACCTCTCATCATACTTCTTTGACGACATAGCAATTGTTATTTCTACCACTTTGTGAATATCAATAGTTTTGTCTTCTCAATGTAATGTATTATTATTTGTTCTTACACGGTAACTATCACTTGATAAACGCAAACCCAGAATGAAATGTTGTTATGCTGTTGAGTAGGAGCTATAATTTTAGAGAGAAAATGCTATGTGGTGGAGTATGTGTAATGATATTGTAATGTATGTATGACCCCCCCCCCCAAAAAAATTAATGAAATGGTCATTCCAAAATGATCATATTGTCTTGACTGATATTTTAATGGTGTATAGTGTATTGACAATAGTATAGACAATTGTGTTTGTAAATTACAGACAAAGACCTATGTACATCTTATCATTTCATGGGATCCAGGTCCCACTATGGGCCAGTGGACCCCACCTTTATAAAACACTGATTGCATGTCCAACTACCCTTCAAGATAAATATAAGGAATTCTGTTTTAATCCTGACATTCACATCCCATAATGTTTCTTAGAAGACATATGTACATAGACATGGGTATAGTGTATTACATGGGCCTAGAATTACATATGGCATATGAATCTCATAGAACTGAGAAACCAATATTGAATGAGGAAAAAAAGAACAAGACATTTCATATAATTTCAACATAAAAACATTGGGCCACTTTGGGGAAAAAAATCCAATCAAATTTTCTTATTGTCTGGGCCCCTGACATTGCATGTGCCTTTTCTTCGCTCTACGGTCTCCTGAGTGACGGCCTCGCAAGGTTACAAATCGGCAGATTGGTCATCAATGAAGAGCAGCTTGCCTATCAGGTAATATGATTCATTAGAATTGGCTATAAAATAATGTCTGTAGCCTATTTGACAACTGTCATTTCGATGTACCAGTTGTGTGCATTGTGCAAAGCGAGTTTATTACAGTTGCGGTAGGCCACCACTGCAAGTATGGCGAACCTTTTGTGTGGCACTATGCAAAGCGCATTCTCCTTATATGCTGCTGTTGTTATTTCAATGCGAATTTATTGCAGGATACGTGGGGAAAACTGATAGGCATTTAGCCTAAATAACAATATTCTATTACATTGCACCTTATTGACAGCATGATGTCAAGGGGTTCGACTTAATTTGGGGCTTTGCCCTCACCATTGACATGTTTATTGTCGCCGACATGTTTTTGACGCGCCATGACCTATTTTCTCTGCTGTCAGGCAATATGGCGCATAGTCTATTTTAAAACGTTGACCAGGCCTCATCCGCGTGCGCCGTTTTCCCGTCGAGCACATTCGAACTATTGATCCGTATTTGTTGTGGCCACAGATTCGTCTCTATCTTTCTGCTATCCAAAATGGAGGAAACAAGTTACGCCTTTGTTGGGATAAGGAAACCAATAGCGCAATGGTTTATCAGTGTGGCATACCTTCCCCTCACATAAACCCATAATAAATAATCTTATATTATCTAGCCGAGGGTTTCATGTATGTTGGCTAAAACACATGAGGGGATATAGTAGCCTACATCATAGCCCCCGCTTTTATTTGAGATGGTGCACCTGGATTTGTCAGCGTGACTGTAGAGTAGTGTGCTCTAGTGACTGAGGACTGATAGGGTGCGAGAGTACCCGGCCCGATGTGCTGTGAGCTGTGATCGGATCCGCGGCTACGCGGACGGGGGGGTTGGGTGGCTGTGCCCATTGGTTGCTCAGCTCTGCTCGCCAACACAGCCAGTTAGTTAGTAGAGCAGGGTTTGTTTTAACATAACCAGAGGCACAATTCGACAGCCCGCAAAACAATCATGTAGTAAATATGAAATTGTAATTGCTAGGTACCAAGGTGGTATAGGCTACACTGACTTTTGATACACAAAATGGAAGGCTTTAATTCTATTTTGTCCATTGGTGAGTCTGTTTTGTTAAGGCCGACGCTGATGAGATAGTACAGGAGGTGAAGGGGAGAGAATGAGAGCTGTGGGTCTTTCTTGGCCTACTACTGCTGGGATTGTGCAGATCCGCTTTCACAAATCGAAAAAAACATACTCTTCATGCCCCAATCTGAAAGACCCGCAGTTGGTTTTATTGTGACCGATCTCCAAATGGTAAGATTCTTGCGTTTTTTAATTCAGACGATGTTTTTAAACGTTTTGAACCGCCCTTTTGTGAGTTAGAATGGATGCTTCCTATGTCGGTTTATAGGCTCTGTGTAGGCTACTTGTGTGAACCATTCTGTATGATGGCTTTGACTGTATTGACTCCCCTACAGTGAGGCAGGCTGTCAGCGTGAACAATGTTGCACACTTCTATCATTTTTGTGTTCGCGATCGTTGTATTTTGATAACAAAAACAGAACGAGTAGATATGATTCGATTTTGTGAACGGGGCAGAGCACACCGGTCGTTCGCTGTGTTTTTCTGATCTTTTTGTCTTCTCTGCTGCAACTACGGACGGCCTTCAGAGGGGAAGCCATGCAATGTCGTCTTATTAGTGTAGGCTATGCGGTGCATGGCGGTAGTCTTTCTTTCTGTTATTGTCGCGTGGAATGTGAGTTGTTATTTACAGACAGACAGTATGGTTTATGTAAATTCTTGCGTTTTTTAACACTTGTTTTGTAACATTGTAGCAATTTCAAACAGTGGATGAGCCTGGATCATATGAATTGACCACACTGTAGCTGGATAGGAAAAACGTGGTTGTTTACTAGAAGACTTACCTTTTTGTAACCTCGACCACCCTAACGTGCATTTCCTTTTACTATGACAGGAAGGAGCCATGACAACATGAATCGGTCATACAGAAGGGCTGTTCGGGGCTGCTCAGCATCAGCCACAGTGTACAGCTCAGGCCAGCCAGAGCTGAGGCCCCCCAATGGCCTCTCAGTTTCTGCCACTTCCTATGGAAACCACTGTAACAGCAGCACCAAGCATGGTTCAACAGACCAACCGTCGGTGGCCATGCAACTGTCAACCTCCTCCCTCAAACAGGCACCTAGCTACGTGTATAACCAGGCAGAGAAGGAGAGGCCACACTGCTACAGTCCTCTGCTGAGGCTCCAGGACCTCTCCACTATGGTACACAGACCTGGGTCTGATCTGGGAACCGGGCCCCAGCCTAAGGATCTCGACGCCAGGAACCATTTGCACTCTCACAGCCCAGTGGGAGGCTCTAGTTTTGGGGCTCCCCTGGTCCGACTGCCCCCCTCTCCCGGTAACGAGGAGACAGAACCCTGCGAGGATTCCATGCGGGATCAGAACGGTTTCTCTCCTGTTAGTTCTGATAGTTTGGAGCGCTGCTCTCCCATCCCCAATGGATACCTGCATTTCGAGTCCACCTTGTTTGACAGTGGGGACAGGGAGGAGGAGGAAGAGTTGGTACCTTTTCAACAACACTCTTCTAAGTCCGCCAGAGACAGAACGGTCACAGACTCTAACACCATTTCTGGTTCAGGGGTAGGCCATAACAGCACATACAAACCCTCTGTTCTCAACCTGATGTCCAAGAGTCTATCTGAACTGGACCCTACTCTGAGCCCCAGTGCCCTGCCTGACATGTCCATGGGGGATGGCTGGAGTATGGACCAGGACTCTGACAGTGACAGTGAGATGACAGGAGACACACTTGACAATGGTCTCATCTCACCTGTTGGAACCAACTCTAATGTGAGTTCCCTCTCTTACTGATAATCGTAATAATAATAATAATAACCCTTGGGGCAGATGCATCCTGGGTGGCTCTCAAAAGATATCTGATCTTATCTGACGTTATCTACAGTTCTGTAAATACTGTGTAATCTTCCCGGAACAGTATTTGTCAAGGAGCCATTCTTATTTTATCGTTTAGATTTTGCATACACTATATGCCGATCGACCATGTTTCACATTTGGAATTTTAGATTCTAAAAAGTTTTGAACTGTCAAAGGGATGATCCTATACATGTAGTAACGTCTTTGTTTTTGTTCAGCCCAACAGCCCAAAGAAGAAGCCCCTCCCAGCAGTGCAGTACTTGGAGGGAGATCTGGTCTGGGCCAAGTTCAACCGCCGCCCCTGGTGGCCTTGTAGAGTTACCATAGATCCACTGGAGGGGATATACACACACATGAAAGGTGGGAAGTTGTGTTATTGGTGTTGGATCTAAACGTATCACAGGATGGGTGTATTATGTCAGGGCATAAAGCATTGATTTAAAAGTGGGAAGGAAGGGAAGCTGTCCTCTGGGTTCTGTGGGGGAAGGAAGGGAAGCTCTCCTCTGGATCTGTGGGGGAAGGAAGGGAAGCTCTCCTCTGGGATCTGTGGGGGAAGGAAGGGAAGCTCTCCTCTGGATCTGTGGGGGAAGGAAGGGAAGCTCTCCTCTGGATCTGTGGGGGAAGGAAGGGAAGCTGTCCTCTGGGTTCTGTGGGGGAAGGAAGGGAAGCTCTCCTCTGGATCTGTGGGGGAAGGAAGGGAAGCTCTCCTCTGGGTTGTGTGGGGGAAGGAAGGGAAGCTGTCCTCTGGGTTGTGTGGGGGAAGGAAGGGAAGCTGTCCTCTGGGTTCTGTGGGGGAAGGAAGGGAAGCTCTCCTCTGGGATCTGTGGGGGAAGGAAGGGAAGCTCTCCTCTGGGTTCTGTGGGGGAAGGAAGGGAAGCTGTCCTCTGGATCTGTGGGGGAAGGAAGGGAAGCTCTCCTCTGGATCTGTGGGGGAAGGAAGGGAAGCTCTCCTCTGGATCTGTGGGGGAAGGAAGGGAAGCTCTCCTCTGGGTTGTGTGGGGGAAGGAAGGGAAGCTTTCCTCTGGGTTGTGTGGGGGAAGGAAGGGAAGCTCTCCTCTGGATCTGTGGGGGAAGGAAGGGAAGCGCTCCTCTGGATCTGTGGGGGAAGGAAGGGAAGCTCTCCTCTGGATCTGTGGGGGAAGGAAGGGAAGCTCTCCTCTGGATCTGTGAGGGAAGGAAGGGAAGCTCTCCTCTGGGATCTGTGAGGGAAGGAAGGGAAGCTCTCCTCTGGGATCTGTGAGGGAAGGAAGGGAAGCTCTCCTCTGGGATCTGTGGGGGAAGGAAGGGAAGCTCTCCTCTGGGATCTGTGGGGGAAGGAAGGGAAGCTTTCCTCTGGATCTGTGGGGGAAGGAAGGGAAGCTCTCCTCTGGATCTGTGGGGGAAGGAAGGGAAGCTCTCCTCTGGATCTGTGGGGGAAGGAAGGGAAGCTCTCCTCTGGGATCTGTGGGGGAAGGAAGGGAAGCTCTCCTCTGGGATCTGTGGGGGAAGGAAGGGAAGCTCTCCTCTGGGATCTGTGGGGGAAGGAAGGGAAGCTCTCCTCTGGGATCTGTGGGGGAAGGAAGGGAAGCTCTCCTCTGGGATCTGTGGGGGAAGGAAGGGAAGCTCTCCTCTGGGATCTGTGGGGGAAGGAAGGGAAGCTCTCCTCTGGGATCTGTGGGGGAAGGAAGGGAAGCTCTCCTCTGGGATCTGTGGGGGAAGGAAGGGAAGCTCTCCTCTGGATCTGTGGGGGAAGAAAGGGAAGCTCTCCTTTGGGTTGTGTGGGGGAAGGACAGGATGCTCTCCTCTGGATCTGTGGGGGAAGGAAGGGAAGCTCTCCTCTGGATCTGTGGGGGAAGGAAGGGAAGCTCTCCTCTGGGTTCTGTGGGGGAAAGGAGGGACGCTCTCCTCTGGGTTCTGTGGGGGAAGGAAGGGAAGCTCTCCTCTGGATCTGTGGGGGAAGGAAGGGAAGCTCTCCTCTGGGTTATGTGGGGGAAAGAAGGGAAGCTCTCCTCTGGGTTCTGATGGGGAAAGAAGGGAAGCTCTCCTCTGGGTTCTGTAGGGATATAACAGCAAGAGAGAACCACCTTGATCGGATACATGTTGTTGATTTTCACTCAAGTTGACATAGCTTGTGGTATATGGCATGGGGGGCCATCCTCAGACAGCTCCTTCAACTCAATGTATCAGCTCTCAGCTCTCAGCCTGACAGCTTACTTCATCTTTGTGTAATGGCCAGCAGAATCTTAGAATCTTTTGAGCCCCATTCTTTTGATCTAGTTAATATCATCATTTACCATTCATAATATTTATATCAATGTTGAAACAAGTTGTCCTTTGTGTTTTCTGTTGTTCCAGTCCCCAGTCGTCGTCCGTGTCGTATGTATTACGTGGAGACTCTGGGGGAGATGGCAGAACATGCCTGGGTACCTGGGAAAGTTACCTACCCCTTCACAGGAGGAGAGCAGTTTACAGACCTGCCTGTGCTGAGACGGAGAGGGAAACAGAGGGAAAAGGACTACAAATACACAGTAACTAACTACAGACAACTGTCAACTTCTGTTGCTTTTCATTTAGATCGCATTGTGTGTTGCTGTTAATAGTGACATGTTTCAAGTCCCAAATCGCTTTTGTTGTTGTTAAGGTGCAGAATAGTTTCATTGCATGTCTCACAAAACATATCTGGAAGATTATACTCTAATACTGTCTATTCCACAAACTCCGTATAATTTAGAAATAACTGTCTGTGACAGTTGGTCGCTTTTCTCCTGATGGCTATCATCTCTCCCCTGTAGATACCCAAGCGTCTGTTTGAGTCGTGGAAAGTCGGTGTGCTGGAAGCTGAGTTTCTCCTACCTGACCTGCTGAAGAATACTGCTGTCTCTTCTTCCATGCGCTCTAACAGTGAAGAGCGGGTGTCCTTTCCACTGCCTGATGAAAAACCATCCGAGGCACCCTCTTGTTCCTCCTCTATGCTCACTGCACCCCCCTCCCTCAACCCTACCCCCAACAGAAACAAACATCCCCCTGCTGCCAACCTGACTGTAGCGAATGACAGTAGCAGCAAAAAGAAACCCTGCCAGAAGAAGAAGAGGAAGAGGAAGGGTCTGGCGGAGATCTTTGGTCATATAACTAGAAGTCCCACAGATTCACTAAGCATCCTAGACCTGGCCAACCAATTGCCTGCTGCCTCAGCTGATCCACTGAAAGAAGAAGATCCCAAGGACTCTCCATACGCAGACCTGGATTCTGTACCAACCATTGTGCGTCCCAAACGGTCTGAGAAACCTGCTAAAGAAGACACAGAGAAACCGTCTGAACCCTCAAAAGATGAGGCAGAGAAAGGGGGCAATAAGGAGCGGGCTACTTCTCCTGAAAAGGCCAAAGACAGGCATGTGGTCATGGTGGTTCCTAGGCATGTAGTTCCCATCTCCCAGTCCTCATCCCCAAACTTTTTAGTAAACAAATCCCTTTTCAATCACAGAACTACAAAAACCACAAATGTTTTACAGTCAAAACAGAAGTTGGGCAGCTCTTCTGAACTGAAGAATAAAAATGCTCTTGATAAGCCCTCTCTGCAACTCCCTTCCAGCAGACGTCTGATGACCAGGGCCCTGAAAGCAGAGGAAGAGACAGATCTCAAAGAGGCTCTGCTAGCCTCAAGCCAAAACTTGACAAACGATAGGCTTAATGTGCATTCTTCTGACGATGAGTCGTCTACTAGCAGGGATTCTTCACCAGACAAAACCAGATCCTCTGCTAGCTCTCCTAAAAAACAGCCCGAGTCTGATTGGAAGCAGCACCTCCACAACGGCTCGTGGAAAAACTCAGAAGATGTGACTCCAGGGTCCAGTAAGCCTGTCATAACCCCTATTAAGGTCAAGGAAGAGAACATTGTCTCAGACATATCCTCCTGTTCTTCCCCCAGCTCCTCTCTCTCTACCATGGACGCTTTCCAAGATATCAAGGAGCTGTCGTTCAAATCCCTAGTGAAGGAAGAGAGCGACTCTGGGGACTCTAACACTAACTTTAAACCTGAGCCTAATTACAAGTTCAGTACTTTCCTGATGCTCCTGAAGGACATGCATGATACCAGGGAGAAAGAGGGCAAGCCCCTGACCATGCCTCCCTCACAAGCCCTCATCCAGGAGGAACCCATGGTCATAGCCACTGTCCAAGCACCAGACGACACCCTGAACACTGCTGCTGGCGGGGACTGGACACCAACAGGGACCAAAATCCAAAACGGCCAGCATGCGAGCTCGCCAACACCCAAGAGCACACCGGCCAAACCCAAGTCCAAAACCAAACCCATCATGAAAAACAACACATACAAACTTGAAGGGAAAACGGTGCTGGCTCAGATGGTGGCGAACGCAGTGGAGAAGCAGCAGCGGAGGAAGCAGAGGCCACCAGCCAAGCTCAGGGCAACCATCGGTGGTCTCTCTCCCGAGTTGGCCGACCTAGCCTCGGGGAGGGAGTTTGTCTCTGGGCACACTGACCTGGCTGAGCCTGGCCTCAGCCCCCCTCCTCTTCCTTCTGTCCCCTCCGCTGCTGACTCCTCATCCTACCTCGACAAGAGCCCGGGTACCAAAGTGGCCCCTAAGAAGCGCTGGCAGACGTTTGCGCAGCAGGGGCCAGTGAAGCCTGGGCAGGATCCAGGGATCCTGGGTGGGGTGGCCTCACCGCAGGGGCTTGCGGAAGTGAATGGGGTCTACAGAGACAGCCAGGGAGGGACACCAGACCCCATCAGCTCCCCTGGTCTAAACCTGGGGATGGAGAAGCAAGATGACCCATCAGGTAAGACTTGAATGGGTTTCAGTACCAGCAGTGTTTTATGTTAGCTTTTTATTTTATTTTTAGAGATTTATTTGATTTATCGATTATTTATTCCCACAGCACATTCTGAAAACAAACGGCTGAGGAAACCCAGCAAAAGACTGCTGGAATCCACAGAGGAGGAACAATTCTTTTCCCCGAATAAAAAAATTAAGAAACCTCTGGAATCTTCCAAAACCCCTCTGAGCCATTCTTCAGCCCCAGCACTGCTAATGTTCACCTCTACACCCAGCCCCACCCCTGGCCCTACCTCTGGGGAGCCAGCCAGCCCCACCCCTGGCCCTACCTCTGGGGAGCCAGCCAGCCCCACCCCTGGCCCTACCTCTGGGGAGCCAGCCAGCCCCACCCCTGGCCCTACCTCTGGGGAGCCAGCCAGCCCCACCCCCGGCCCTACCTCTGGGAAGCCAGCCAGCCCCACCCCTGACCCTACCTCTGGGAAGCCAGCCAGCCCCACCCCTGGCCCTACCTCTGGGGAGCCAGCCAGCCCCACCCCTGGCCCTACCTCTGGGGAGCCAGCCAGCCCCACCCCTGACCCTACCTCTGGGGAGCCAGCCAAAACCAAGGCCCTAGCAGGGCTGAAACATAGTCTGTCTCAAGATGTCCTCCACCGTGTTATAGAATCATTATCCAAACAACCCCCAGCAGTGACCTCTTTCTCTACTGACTCATCATCCGATGGGACAAACCCTCCTCTGCCCTCTGGTAAGCAGACAGTCAAATGTTTTTTTTCTCCAAAAACATCTCTCATACGGCAGTGCTGTCTTATGTAAAGCAAGAGGCAGATATATTATATTGGGGAAAGTAGTTATGATAATGAAAACAAATCCTCCTCATATTTTCAGATACAGTAGATTTGGGGTATTTAAATGTCTGGTCATTCCCCAGCCCCAGTATCCCTGGAGAGGAAGAGGCCGAGGAAGCCGTCTCACAAGGTCCTGGAATGCACCATAGAAGAAGTGTCAGTCAGTCCTCCAAAGAAGAAGGAGTTTAAGAACCAGAGTGTACAGACAGAGGTGAAACCAGAAGTCAGGGACACTCAGGTAAGGCTGAATGAACTAATCAACAGCCATATTAACAGATCTATACTGCTACAGTACCACTCTGAAACTGGTCTAATTACAGTACCAGTCAAATGTTTGGACACACTTACTCATTCCAGGGTTTTTCTTTATTTTTACTATTTTCTACATTGTAGAATAATAGTGAAGACATCAACACTATGAAATAACACATGTAGTAACCAAGAAAGTGTTAAACAAATCAAAATATATGTTATATTTGAGGTTCTTCAAAGTAGCCACCCTTTGCCTTGATGACAGCTTTAAACACTCTTGGCATTCTCTGAACCAGCTTCATGAGGTAGTCACCTGTAATGCATTTCAATTAACAGGTGTGCCTTGTTAAAAGTAAATTTGTGGAATTTCTTTCCTTCGAATTGCATTTGAGCCTATCTGTTGTGACAAGATAAAGGTGGTATACAGAAGATAGCCCTATTTGGTAAAAGACCAAGTCCATATTCTGTCAAGAAAAAGCTCAAATAAGCAAAGAGAAACAACAGTCCATCACTACTTTAAGACATGAAGGTCAGTCAATCCAGAAAATGTCATGAACTTTGGCACTTCAAGTGCCATCCCAAAAACCATCAAGCGCTATGATGAAACTAGCTCTCCTGAGGACCGCCACAGGAAAGGAAAACACAGAGTTAGTGCCTTGCAAAAGTATTCACCCCCCTTGGTGTTTTTCCTATTTTGTTGCATTACAACCAGTAATTTAAATTGATTTTTATTTGGATTGCATGTAATGGACATACACAAAATAGTCCAAATTGGTGAAGTGAAAGGGGAAAAAAATACTTATTTAAAAAAAAATATATAAAAAATAAAAAACGGCAAAGTGGTGTGTGCATATTTATTCACCCCCTTTGCTATGAAGCCCCTAAATAAGATCTGGTGCAACCAGTTACCTTCAGAAGTCACATAATTAGTTAAATATAGTCCACCTGTGTGCAGTCTAAGTGTCACATGATCTGTCACGTGATCTCAATATATATACACCTGTTCTTAAAGGCCCCAGAGTCTGCAACACCACCAAGCAAGCGGCACCATGAAGACCAAGGAGCTCTCCAAACAGGTCAGGGACAAGGATGTGGAGAAGTACAGATCAGGGTTGGGTTATAAAAAAAAATATCAGAAACTTTGAACATCCCACGGAGAACCATTAAATCCATTATTAAAAAATGGAAAGAATATGGCACCACAACAAACCTGCCAAGAGAGAGCCGCCCAACAAAACTCACGGACCAGGCAAGGAGGGCGGTAATCAGAGAGGCAACAGAGAGACCAAAGATAACCCTGAAGGAGCTGCAAAGCTCCACAGCGGAGATTGGAGTATCTGTCCATAGGACCACTTTAAGCCGTACACTCCACAGAGCTGGGCTTTACGGAAGAGTGGCCAGAAAAAGCCATTGCTTAAAGACAAAAATAAGCAAACACGTTTGGTGCTCGCCAAAAGAAATGGGAGGGACTCCCCAAACATATGGAAGAAGGTACTCTGGTCAGATGAGACTAAAATGTAGCTTTTTGTCCGTCAAGGAAAACGCTATGTCTGGCGCAAACCCACCTCTCATCACCCCGAGAACACCATCCCCACAGTGAAGCGTGGTGGCAGCATCATGCTGTGGAGACGTTTTTCATCGGCAGGGACTGGGAAACTGGTCAGAATTGAAGGAATGATGGAGGGGGCTAAATTAAGGGAAATTCTTGAGGGAAACCTGTTTCAGTCTTCCAGAGATTTGACACTGGGACAGAGGTTCACTTTAAGGCAGGACAATGACCCTAAGCATACTGCTAAAGCAACACTTGAGTGGTTTAAGGGGAAACATTTAAATGTCTTGGAATGGCCTAGTCAAAGCCCAGACCTTAATCAAATTGAGAATCTGTGGTATGACTTAAAGATTGCAGTACACCAGCGGAACCCATCCAACTTGAAGGAGCTGGAGCAGTTTTGCCTTGAGTAAAGGGCAACAATCCCAGTGTCTAGATGTGCCAAGCTTATAGAGACATACCCCAAGAGACTTGCAGCTGTAATTGCTGAAAAAGGTGGCTCTACAAAGTATTGACTTTGGGGGGTAAATAGTTATGCATGCTCAAGTTTTCAGTTTTTTTGTCTTATTTCTTGTTTGTTTCACAAATAATATTTTGCATCTTCTAAGTGGTAGGCAAGTTGTGTAAATCAAGTGATACAACCCCCACAAAATATATTTTAATTCCAGGTTGTAAGGCTACAAAATAGGAAAAATACCAAGGGGTGTGAATACTTTCGCAAGCCACTGTACCTCTGCTGCAGAGGATAAGTTAATTCGAGTTAACTGCACCTCAGATATTGCAGCCCAAATAAATACTTCACAGAGTTCAAGTAACAGACACATCTCAACATCAACTGTTCAGAGACTGCATGAATCAGGCCTTTATGGTCAAATTGCTGCAACGAAACCACTACTAAAGGACACCAATAATAAGCAGAGACTTGCTTGGGCCAAGAAACACGAGCAATGGACATTGGACCGGTGGAAATCTGTCCTTTGGTCTGATGAATCCAAATTTGAGATTTTTGGTTCCAACCGCCATATTTTTGTGAGACGCAGAGTAGGTGAACGGATCTCTGCATGTGTGGTTCCCACCGTGAAGCATGGAGGAGGAGGTGTGATGGTATGGGGGTGCTTTGCTGGTGACACTGTCAGTGATTTATTTAGAGTTCATGGCACACTTAACCAGCATGGCTACCACAGCATTCTGCAGCAATACACCATCCCATCTGGTTTGGGCTTATTGGGACTATCATTTGTTTTTCAACAGGACAATGACCCAAAACAAACCTCCAGGCTGTTTGGGCTATTTGACCAAGCAGGAGAGTGATGGAGTGCTGCATCAGATGACCTGGCCTTCACAATCACCCGACCTCAACCCAATTGACATGGTTTGGGATGAGTTGGAACGCAGAGTGGAAAAGCAGCCAACAAGTGCTCAGCATATGTGGGAACTCCTTCAAGACAGTTGGAAAAGCATTCCAGATGAAGCTGGTTGAAAGAATGCCAAGAGTGTGCAAAGCTGTCATTAAGGCAAAGGGTAGCTACTTTGAAGAATCTCAAATATAAAATATATTTTGATTTAACACCTTATTTGGTGACTACATGATTCCATATGTGTTATTTCATAGTTTTGATGTCTTCACTATTATTCTACAATGTAGAAAATAGTAAAAATAAAGAAAAACCCTTGAATCAGTAGGTGTGTCCAAACTTTTGACTGGTACTCTATGTCATTTCTATAACAGGTTAAGTCTGTGAAGAAAGACGTGCCTGTATCCAGCTTGACAACTCCAGAGAGCATGGTTTCTCTGCAGGCATCCTCCCCTGCCTGGCCCTCTAGCCCTACGGTGCTCTTCACCCCCAAGGAAGAGACCGAGAAGATCAGTCCTGGGGTGGGAGGAGAGAGCCACACCAACGGAGAGAGAACACCCAAACCTGAGGTCAGCATTAATACCTTTTTCAACCTGTGTGAAAAGATGACTAGTTTCATGCTATGATGTCAGCATTCACCTGAGGTACAATTGTACCAGTGCTGTAAAACAGGGTGCTAAACCCCTACACCTTAACCAATATTTTGTGTAATAACACCTCTCCTCCAGGTGTTCTCTCCTGGTCTGAATGACAGTTTCTCCCTACCTGGCGAAGGGTCCCTGGTCTCCAGCACTAAGAAGAACACAGGAGAGAAAGGAGGAGCTGCATCAATGAAGGAGAATGTCTGTCAGGTAGGTCAACCAACAACATGCCACAACCTTTCTAGTTTGTAGAGGCAGGAACAGTCAAAATAGCTCTTACGTTTTATTTTCAGGCTTTCTTACATTAGTTCAGAAATAACTGTTCCCAATAGCCGAGTGATGAATTAGATTTGGGAGTATCGTAACACAAGACTAAAATGTGTGTGTGTCTTGCAGGTGTGTGAGAGGACAGGTGAGCTGCTGCTGTGTGAGGGCCAGTGCTGTGGGGCGTTCCACCTGCAGTGTATCGGCCTATCAGAAACCCCTAGAGGGAAGTTCATCTGTTGTGAATGCACTAAAGGTGAGTCTCTACCTATCCCTGTACACATGTCTGTCCTTTTCCATTTGACTCATTTAGCAGACGCTCTTATCCAAAACAACCTACAGGAGCGGTTTACGGTTTAGTGCCTTGCTCAAGGGCACATCGACAGATTTTTCACCTATTCGCCTTGGGGATTCGAACCAGCAACTTTTCGGTTACTGGTCTAACGCTCTTCACCGCTAGACTACCTGCCACCATTCTAATCTTACAGGAGCCATGTACACCTGGTGCAGCCTCACCTATACACATATTCACCTTGGCTTAACACTGCTACTGAGGAAAAGGGGGATGCTTGCAAGCCGAAGAACACCATCCCAACCGTGAAGTATGGGGGTGGCAGCATCATGTTGTGGGGGTGCTTTGCTGCAGGAGGGACTGGTGCACTTCACAAAATAGATGGCATCATGAGGCAGGAAAATGATGTGCATATATTGAAGCAACATCTCAAGACATCAGTCAGGAAGTTAAAACTTGGTTGCAAATGGGTCTTCCAAATGGACAATGACCCCAAGCATACTTCCAAAGTTGTGGCAAAATGGCTTAAGGACAACAAAGTCAAGGTATTGGAGTGTCCATCACAAAGCTCTGACTTCAGTCCTATAGAACATTTGTGGGCAGAACTGAAAAAGCGTGAGCGAGCAAGGAGGCCTACAAACCTCACTCAGTTACACCAGCTCTGTCAGGAGGAATGGGCCAAAATTCACCCAACTTATTGTGGGAAGCTTGTGGAAGGCTATACGACACGTTTGACCCAAGTTAAACAATTTAACGGCAATGCTACCAAATACTAATTGAGTGTATGTAAACTTTTGACCCACTGGGAATGTGATGAAAGAAATAAAAGCTGAAATAAATCGTTCTCTCTACTATTATTCTGACATTTCACGTTCTTAAAATGAAATGGTGATCCAAACTGACATAAGACAGTGAATTTTTACTAGGATTAAATTTCAGGAATTGTGAAAAACTGAGTTTAAATGTATTTGGCTAAGGTGTATGTAAACTTCCAACTTCAACTGTATGTAAGCTGCTTTGGTGTATCACAAAGCTAAGAGTGTATCTTTTCCATTGCAGGTGTCCACACATGCTTTGTGTGTAAGAAGTCTGGCGACAGTGTGAAGAGGTGCATGGTGCCTGTATGTGGGAAGTTCTACCACAACAAGTGTATCCTGAAACACACACCCACCCAGCCCCAGAATAAAGGGGTTCGCTGCTCCCTCCACGTCTGTCTGCCCTGCCACATCACCAACCCCCTCAACCCCTGCAGTTCCAAAAGTAGGTTCCAGTTCCACTCTGTTTGATAAAACCAGGGGTAAAGTAGAATTCATTTCTACCCGGTACGAGACCTTCTATATGTGCATGCTTGCACCAACATTTGTGCACTATTAACTCAATAGGATCTCTGTGGGCGTAGTCGTAAAGATATGTCATTTAACTTTTAAAATGTATTACCCTTTTATTGTGGCATAAACACAACCAATCATGAGGTTTTCATCTGATTGTCAAACAATCACTTCAAAGGTCTCCTTTACTAGGCTACCCCCACATGTTCATTCACTCGCAACATTCAGTGTTTCCAGCCTCCAAACTGCCGTGAGTGGAAATAGACATCTGTTACACAAAATATTTGGCGATTGTCATTAGGCCGGAATTTATGTTTGTACTGCTGTCTGCGTGTCTCTGTGTCGGCCACTCATTTCTTGCCTTGGCATAATGTGAGTGTTCTCGTCGAACCACATTGCGTTTTGGAGCGTAGGCTCTACCACCCGTTTTCTAGTCCATTTGCTCGTCTTTTTTATGCCTCTGACATGAGGTAATGATCACGTGGTGTAATAGCCTACAGTTTTCTTGACATTTTGTTTGACTATTGTGATTGGCTCATGTTTTACTGGTACGGCGTACCCACTATTTATTTTCCCGGGACACAACACCTGACCGCCTTACTTTCACCCCTGGACACGATAGAAATAGACCTAGGCTATAGGTTTAGAATTGGATGTGACACAATTTAGATTTGTGTGATTATTGTAATGTTTTTTTATGGGATGGAAAACCGATTGCTACAGTAGAATTGAAACATATCAAGTGGGCTGAAAATCTTGGTCCTCCAATCACATTACAGGTTATCTACAAACATTACTGCAGATTGTCTGTTTGTCTTGGATGGGATCCTAGATTCGAATCAAATTTTATTTGTCACATGCGCCGAATACAACAAGTGTAGACCTTACCGTGAAATGCTTACTTAAAGCCCTTAACCCACAATGCAGTTCAATAAATAGAGTTAAGGAAATATTAACTCAATAAATTAGTGGGAAAAAATATATACGTAGAAAAAAAGTTACACAAGAAAATACCAAACAATAACGAGGCTATATACATGGGGTACCATGTCAATGTGCGGGGGTACAGCTTAGTCGAAGTAATTTGTATAGTTCTGTTGGGGGAAAGTTGTTATGATAATGAAAACAAATCCTCATATTTTCAGATACAGTAGATTTGGGGTATTTAAATGTCTGGTCATTCCCCAGCCCCAGTATCCCTGGAGAGGAAGAGGCCGAGGAAGCCGTCTCACAAGGTCCTGGAATGCACCATAGAAGAAGTGTCAGTCAGTCCTCCAAAGAAGAAGGAGTTTAAGAACCAGAGTGTACAGACAGAGGTGAAACCAGAAGTCAGGGACACTCAGGTAAGGCTGAATGAACTAATCAACAGCCATATTAACAGATCTATACTGCTACAGTACCACTCTGAAACTGGTCTAATTACAGTACCAGTCAAATGTTTGGACACACCTACTCATTCCAGGGTTTTTCTTTATTTTTTACTATTTTCTACATTGTAGAATAATAGTGAGGACATCAACACTATGAAATAACACATATGGAATCATGTAGTAACCAAGAAAGTGTTAAACAAATCAAAATATATGTTATATTTGAGGTTTTTCAAAGTAGCCACCCTTTGCCTTGATGACAGCTTTGCACACTCTGTCATTTTTATAACAGGTTAAGTCTGTGAAGAAAGACGTGCCTGTATCCAGCTTGACAACTCCAGAGAGCATGGTTTCTCTGCAGGCATCCTCCCCTGCCTGGCCCTCTAGCCCTACGGTGCTCCTCACCCCCAAGGAAGAGACCGAGAAGATCAGTCCTGGGGTGGGAGGAGAGAGCCACACCAACGGAGAGAGAACACCCAAACCTGAGGTCAGCATTAACACCTTTTTCAACCTGTGTGAAAAGATGACTAGTTTCATGCTATGATGTCAGCATTCACTTGAGGTACAATTGTACCAGTGCTGTAAAACAGGGTGCTAAACCCCTACACCTTAACCAATATTTTGTGTAATAACACCTCTCCTCCAGGTGTTCTCTCCTGGTCTGAATGACGGTTTCTCCCTACCTGGCGAAGGGTCCCTGGTCTCCAGCACTAAGAAAAACACAGGAGAGAAAGGAGGAACTGCGTCCATGAAGGAGAATGTTTGTCAGGTAGGTCAACCAACAACATGCCACAACCTTTCTATTTTGTAGAGGCAGGAACAGTCAAAATAGCTCTTACGTTTTATTTTCAGGCTTTCTTACATTAGTTCAGAAATAACTGTTCCCAATAGCCAAGTGATGAATTAGATTTGGGAGTATCGTAACACAAGACTAAAATGTGTGTGTGTCTTGCAGGTGTGTGAGAGGACAGGTGAGCTGCTGCTGTGTGAGGGCCAGTGCTGTGGGGCGTTCCACCTGAAGTGTATCGGCCTATCAGAAACCCCTAGAGGGAAGTTCATCTGTTGTGAATGCACTAAAGGTGAGTCTCTACCTATCCCTGTACACATGTCTGTCCTTTTCCATTTGACTCATTTAGCAGACGCTCTTATCCAAAACAACCTACAGGAGCGGTTTACGGTTTAGTGCCTTGCTCAAGGGCACATCGACAGATTTTTCACCTATTCGCCTCGGGGATTCGAACCAGCAACTTTTCGGTTACTGGTCTAACGCTCTTCACCGCTAGACTACCTGGCACCATTCTAATCTTACAGGAGCCATGTACACCTGGTGTAGCCTCACCTATACACATATTCACCTTGGCTTAACACTGCTACTGAGTTCTTACACCTGTGACTTGATACTGCCATGCTCATAGACGTTATCTCTGCATCTGACAGAGGTATTCTGTTTCTATACCCACAATGTATGTAAGCTGCTTTGGTGTATCACAAAGCTAAGAGTGTATCTTTTCCATTGCAGGGGTTCACACATGCTTTGTGTGTAAGAAGTCTGGCGACAGTGTGAAGAGGTGCATGGTGCCTGTATGTGGGAAGTTCTACCACAACGAGTGTATCCTGAAACACACACCCACCCAGCCCCAGAGTAAAGGGGTTCGCTGCTCCCTCCACGTCTGTCTGTCCTGCCACATCACCAACCCCCTCAACCCCTGCAGTTCCAAAAGTAGGTTCCAGTTCCACTCTGTTTGATAGAACCAGGGGTAAAGTAGAATTCATTTCTACCCGGTACGAGACCTCCTATATATGCATGCTTGCACCAACATTTGTGCACTATTAACTCAATAGGATCTCTGTGGGCGTAGTCGTAAAGATATGTCATTTAACTTTAAGGAGCAGTTCTCTCTCTGTGGGTCTAACCCCAAGAAGTTCTGGAAAATGGTTAAAGACCTGGAGAATAAATCCTCCTCCTCACAG